>NW_027632805.1:1283908-1354230 GCF_902686455.1 Sciurus vulgaris | reverse complement strand
GCATCAGCTGATACATAATTTCTTTGTTCTAATTGTTCTGGCTACAGTTTCAAGAACAATGTTGAATAGAAGTGGTGAAAGAGGACATCCTTGTCTTGTTCCCTTTTAACAATGTTCAGGGATATTCTTACTGTCCCCATTTTTCCTAGTGTTTTGAGCATGAAGGGGTGTTGTATTTTGTCGAATGCTGTTTCTGCATCATTTGAAATAACCATATGATTCTTTTTCCTATGTCTATTGTCATGATGGATTACATTTTTTGATTTACCGATGTTAAACCATCCTTTAATTCCAGGGATGAACCCCATTTGATCGTGGTGTACAATTTTCTTAATATGTTTTTGGATACGGTTTGCCAATATTTTGTTACGTATCTTTGCATCTATATTCATCAAGGATATTGGTCTAAAATTTTTTTTCCTTGATGTGTCTTTTCCTGGTTTGGGTATGAAGGTGATATTAGCTCATAGAATGTGTTTGGTAGGTTACCTTCCTTTTCTAATTCCTGGAATAGTTTGAGAACTATTGGAATGAGTACTTCTTTGAAGGTCTTGTAGAACGTGGCTGAGAATCTGTCTGGTCCTGGGCTTCTCTTGGATGTAGGTTTTTAATGTCTTCTTCTATTTCATTGCTTGATATTGATCTGTTTAAATTGTGTATGTCCTCCTGGTTCAGTTTGGGAGGAGCATATGTCTCTAGAAATTTGTCAATCTCTTCGGTAATTTCTATTTTGTTGGAATACAGATTTTCAAAGTAGCTTCTCATTATGTTATTTCTCAGTGGTGTCTGTCATGATATTTCCTTTTTCATCACGAATCTTAGTAACTTGAGGTTTGTTTTCTCCTTCTCTGTGTTAGTGTGGCTAAAGGTTTGTCTATTTTCTTTACTCTTTCAAAAATCCAACATTTTGTTTTGTCAATTTTTGAATACTTTCTATTGTTTCAATTTCATTTATTTCAGCTCTGATTTTAATTATTTCCTGCCTTCTACTAATTATCCTGTTATTCTCTTCTTCTTTTTCTAGGGCTTTGAGCTGTAATATTTGGTCATTTAGTTGTTGACTTTTCATTCTTTTCTGGATTGCATTCCATGCAATGAATTTTCCTCTTAGTACCGCTTTCATAGTTTCCCAGAGATTTTGATATGTTGTACTGTCATTCTCATTGACTTCTAAGAAATTTTTTTGTCTCCTCCCTAATGTTTTCTGTTATCCATGTTTCATTCAATAGCATATTATTTAGTCACCAGTGTTGGAGTAACTTCCATTTTTTATTTTATCACTGATTTCTACTCTCAGTCCATTATGATCTGATAAAACACAAGGCAGTATCTCCTTTTTTTTTGCATTTTCTAAGGGCTGCTTTGTGGCTAATTATATGGTCTATTTTCAAGAAGATTTCATATACTGCTGAGAAGAAAGTGAATCTGCTCGTTGATGGAAGGAATATTCTATATATGTCTATTAAGTCTAGGTTATTGATTGTGTTATTGATTGTGTTATTGGTTTCTTTGGATGGCTTTTGTTTGGAAGATCTATCCAGTGGTGACAGTGGTGTGTTAAAGCCACCCAGAACTATGGTGTTATGGTCTATTTGATTCCTGAAATTGAGAAGGATTTGTTTGATGTACAGGGATGCACCATTGTTTGGGGCATAAATATTTACTATCGTTATGTCTTCCTGATTTATGGTCCCTGAAGCAGTATGAAATGTCCTTCTTTATCCCTTCTGACTAACTTTGGCTTGAAGTCCACTTTATCTGATATAAGGATGGAAACCCACACTTTTTTACTGAATCCATGTGTGTGGTAGGCTTTTTCCATCCTTTCACCTTTAGTCTGTGGATGTCTTTTTCTATGAGATGAGTCTCAGGCAGCATATTGTTGGGTCTTTCTTTTTAATCCATTCAGCCAGTCTATGTCTTTTGATTGATGAGTTTAGGCCATTAAAGTACAGGGTTATTATTGAACTATGATTTGTATTCCCAGTCATTTGGGCTCCTTTTTGGTTTTTAACTTGGCTTGGGTTCTCTTTTGAGTGTTTTTTCTCTAAGGTAGTTCCTCCCTTTTCTGACCTACATTGTTGTTTTCATTTCCTCCACATGGAATATTTTGTTGAGAACATTCTGTAGTGCAGGCTTTCTCTTTGTAAATTCTTTTAGCTTTTGTTTATCATGGAAGGATTTTATTTCATCTTCAAATCTGAAGGTGGATTTTGCTGGGTATAGGATGTTTGGTTGGCAACCATGTTCTTTCAGAGCTTGAAATATGTCCTTCCAGGTCCTTCTAGTTTTTGTAGTCTTGGTTGAGAAGTTGGCTGCTATCCATGTTGGTTTTCCTCTATGTGTAATCTGATGTTTTTCTCTCACAGCCTTCAAAATCCTATCTTTATTTTGAATGTTAGGCATTTTCATTATAATGTGCCGTTGTGTGGATTTGTTGTGATTTTGTGCATTTGGTGTTCTGTAAGCCTCTTGTATTTGATTTTCCTTTTCATTCTTCAGGTTTGGAAAATTTTTGATATTATTTTATTGAATAGGATGTTCATTCCTTTGGTTTGTATCCCTGTGCCTTCCTCAATCCCAATAATTCTTAAATTTGGTCTTTTCATGATGTCCCATAGTTCTTGGAGATTCTGTTCATGATTTCTTACCATCTTCTCTGTTTCGGCAACTTTATTTTCAAGATTAAATATTTTGTCTTCATTGTCTGAGGTTCTGTCTTCCAAGTGTCTAGTCTTTTGTTGATGTTTTCCATTGAGTTTTTTGTTTTGTTTATTGTTTCCTTCATTTGAAGGATTTCTGTTTTTTTTTTTTGAGAATCTCTATCTCTTTGTTGAAATTATCTTTTGCTTCCTGCAGTTGCTCTTTCAACTGCTTATTGGTATTATCATTCATAGCCTGCATTTACTCTCTTATCTCATCCTTTGCTTTGCAAATCATCTTAATCATGAATAATCTGAAGTCTTTTTCTGACATTTCTTCTACCATATTCTAATTGGATTCTATTAATATAGAATCTACTTTTGTTTGGATCATTTTCTTCCCTTGTTTTTTTCATGTTGTTCATGTATCTTCCCCTCTAGTAGTGCAGATCTGGGTTGCTGGAGATTTTCCCCTATAAGCTTATGGTTTCCACAATCTTTTCTTTAAGGGGAGATCAATATTAGCAGTGCCAAATTTAGACACTATGCAAACCTAGACCAAATAGTCACTATGAGTAAAATTAAAAAATTGTCATAATAAACAGAATGAGTTCAAATATTATCTTTAGTGTAACAGTTTTGCAATAAGGTCTGCAGTTTCTAATGGAGGACAAAGAGGATGCAGAAGGATATAGGAAGTAGCTGTTAATGGGATAAGAAAAGAATATACAGAATTTCTAGATAATAGAAAGTGTGAGATTATAATCAAAAGAAATTGGATGTTAGCATGCAAAAAGGGAGAAAGAGACTCTGAGGTAGCAGGTAAACAAAAGGAAAAGAGAGTAAAAAAAAGTACAGAAATAAGAACTCAAAATTTTTCAATAAGGAGAAGAAGAAAACCTACACTATAACAGTCATATAGTATTCAAACCTCCCACCCTTCAGTAGCCTGACACATGAGAGGTCCCTGACAATGAGCTTCAAGTCTCCAGCAGGCATCTCAGGATTAGATTTGTCCCACCTAAAGATCAGAGCTATGCCTTCCAGGATTATCCAAGATGGCCACTCTGGCTTCAAACTATCTTGGCAAATGGGGAGCTGCAGCTCATGGTGTGGACATGGTCAACAGAGGTCCTGAAGGCAGGATGTGATTGGTTAGGCAGGGGTCCTGGAGGTCAGGTGTGTTTGGTGTGGTTGCAGGTTCCTGGAGACTGGTAGAAATCAGTTGATCTGTGGTCCCTGTGATAGGGCGTAGTCAATTGGTCTGGGGATTCTGGTGGCAGGGAGCAGTCAGTTGATGTGAGGGCCCCAGAGGCAGGGAGTGATTGGTCAGGCTGAGGGATCCTGGTGACAGGGCTCAGTCAGTCTGACCAAGGGTACTATGGGACCTTTCTGTTGTCTCAAAATTGTGGCAGCCACGTGTAATCAAACCCACAGGTACTGTGACAGTGAACTTTCAGGCAACAGCAGGCAGCTGGTGCTCCACTGATGGCCAGTGATCAGTTTGCTGATTGTTGTTGGATGATCGGGAGGTGAACCTCATGTATTGGGTAAATGGATAGGTGTAAGGCACGTGATGGACACGCAAGAGGCAAGCAAATGGCCATGACAGGCACCTGACAGTGAGCAATCTGCACTCAAAATGGCGTCAATATGCTGGCAGACTGCAGGTGATCACCATAGACAAATTGCTAAATAGCAGGGGATTGATAATCAGGAAAAACTGCCTCACCAAGAAACATATATCCTCTGCTTGATACCGGAGTTACAGATTGACAAGGAATGCAGCCTCCCTCTAGTCCACCATCTTAGATCTCTGGGATACTTCTTCCATAAGGAAAACTCTAGGAGGTTGGAAGTGGTGCACAGTCCTTTGATCCCTGAATCAGGAGTGCAGTGTCTTGAAGATGCTCATATATATTTCATAGGAATATTTATGCTGTAAAAAGAGAAAAATCTAAATATAGACTTCAGGCTGCAAAATTCCATGACCACTTTTGCTACAAAATGAAATGGACTGCAGTTTATTCCTGGGATTTTTTGCTGTAAAAAGTTTTTTTGATGTCTGAATTAACCCCTGGTTTACTCTTACAAATAGAGACAACTAAATAATGCAGTAGCCCTTTCTGAAAACATTATGGGGATTAGGAAAGTGGAGAAGATAAAGAAGATAAAGAAATCTTTAAAGAATTTTTTGGAATAATTTTTCAGATAAATTTGCATCATAGTTGACTCTGTTATTCATCTAAAAACATTAAAAGGTGTTCTGATTTTACACAATGCCAACAGTATTCATTTACCTTTAGGAAATCCTTGTACTCTTTTGGCCTCAACTCCATGATTTAAATAATTTACCCTACCTATACAAGGAAATTTAAAGGTCAAATACATAAAACTTAGTGGCAAATATTATTTTCACATTTGGAAGAAAGCACTATATATGTGAAGCATCACTCTTACATTCCCATCTGAAAGAGATAATATATGGTTTTACTAACTATATAATAAGAGTGACTCAAGATCACTTGGACTGGTATGCTTGATTTATGCCTCCCTCCTGAGGCTGGTATCCACAGGCAGTAATCAGAAAGAAGAATGAATAGAATTACAAACAGGAATAGATGCAAAGATGAATTTACTAATTAGAAATACTAAGCTCTAGAGATCTGCCAGTGTGACTTTCGCTCTTCTGTTCTCCAAGTAAATGCATCTTCCTCATATCACCTTCATGTATTTCAATCCTGACAAATTTTTAGTTATATAGGTTGAGTCACCTTCTATTCTTAACTCTGAGTATAATTTCATTAATGTTTACTCTTCCTTACCAAATGGTGCAGGCATGTAAAACAAAGTGTTCTATTTACACATTACAGTAATTTTTAGGTTTGAAAAGAAGAATGGCTTGTATAACAGCAATACATAAAATTTATTTAGCAGATAGCTAAGATCTGTCCCAGGGTACTCAATAAGAGCTTGTAATAAAGTTTGAAACTGCTGAAATTAGTTGCTGTCTACCTAATTTCAGTTTACTATAATAATTATTTTATAGTCATACTTCATTTTGATGTTTTAGTAGTGAACTTATTTTTTATTTTAAGTATATATTTAATCATCAATTATTCATTTTAATAAACAAGATCAAAAGATTAACATAAAATTCCATCAATTTTGTTATGATGTATGTATGATAACTTTCTATATTCTAAGCCTTAGCATTGGAATGCATGGCAATACTTCAGAGGAACATTTGGTTTTGTGTTACACAGATCACTATAAACATTCTGGATAATTAAAGAGTGACATTGCCAGCAAGAAGATGATTATATAGGATAATACATATGATATTCTTCACACAATGTCCAGCAGATAGTACATATTTTAAATTGCTAACACATTGTAATCATTAGTTTTGTCATCATTTCAAGAGCTCTAAAAGACTCTGCCACTTATTGTAGTTCAAATATTTTTGTTCAGTACACTGAATAAAATTATTTATCAGAAAATTTGTAATGTGTATATTAGCAATATTAATCTCACATATTCATATGTGAACACAGCATAATTTGTTAGGATTCATTGCCAAGTACTTCCTCACTTCCCCCATGCCCTGCTCCTCTCAATCCCTTTTCTCTACTTTATTGATCTCCCTCATAATTTCATGAGAGTCACCACTATTTTTTCTGATGTCCAACATCAGCATATGAGAGAAAGAATTTAACCCCTGACTTCCTGAGTCAGGTGTATTTATCTTAGCATGATGTTCTCCAATTCCAGTCATTTAAAAATAAAAAAAAAGAAATTCCATGCTTCCTTATGACTGCACAAATCTCCATCATACAAATATATATATATATATATATATATTTATATCTCACATTTTTTTTCCATTTATCTATTGGCAGGCACATTGATGGATCTATAACATGGTTTTTCTGAATTGTACTGCTACAATAATTGCTATGCATGAAGATACTGATGTTTGATTGCATAGCACAATTGATCAAATATATCATAAAATAGTAATTGATAGTACAAAAATTCATATTTTGGTTGTTGTATGTCTTCAGATTATCATCCAAATAATGCTAGTTATGTTCAGACACTTTCATAGCACACTAGAATTCTGTTGCATCTTGGGATCCACTAGGAGGAAGAATTGGAAGAAATTATACATGTTTTCTCTATATTTTCTATTGCAGTTTCAACCACTAGAGTTCTATCATATTTATAAATACTTTTGTAGTTTTATTTAAAAGATATGTTCAATCACCTTGGCGTACCATACAAAATGCTTCTTAAGGATTGCAACTTCATGAAATCTGATTATTAATCCAACTATGTTTTAACATGCTCTGATTTTTAGCAATCCTTCCAATGAAAGAATAACAACCCAAGACAACACTGACCTATGTGTGAGAATCTTTTCACCTGGGGACATTAGAATAACCACTTTCCCAGCATTTTCACAGAAGTCCTGTCTATGTATTACAAAACCCAATTTACTTCTTCAAGATACTCAGCACATTCTCTCTCTTGTGATATGGCACTACATATTTTCCCAAGGGAGAACTTACATGTTGAAAAGGAAAATCAGTGTGCTCTGTCATAAATTGTCCCAAAGTTCAATCCCCATTATCCCACAACAAAGGGGGGAAGCAAGGAGTTGGTTAACTAGGATTAAAGTACTATCATTTCTTAGGAAATCAAAAGTATTGGTGGTAGATTGTGAACATATATTCCTTAAATAATATTTGAAGATAAAAGTAGTACTCCAAAACAATACAGTGTTAACTATAAATTGCATTTATTCATAGTTGAACATACTTTACTCATATTATCCAGATCAATTTTATTACAATGCAAACAACATATAAAACTTCTAAAATATTTTGTAAGGTCATCATTCATGAGTTGAAGTATTTTTTGTTTAATCACAATCACTACTTATGGCATACTGAAGACTATACTATTTAGTATTTTCAGTTATATTATATAAGCTTTGGTTGTGGATTTTATCTCTAAAATTGAATTAGTCAAATGAAAAAGGAAAAACACTAATGTATTAAAATGACAATAATGAAATAAAACAATATGATTCTTGGAGTCTTTTAAAATCATCATTCCATTCCATTTAGATTCAAGTATTACATGTATGGTATTAATCAAAATTCAAATATGAGAGTTTACATTAAATATATGCAAACTTATGTAAAGCAAAAAATAGTATATGCCCTATAATGCACTTTCACCCAGATAGCATTTAATTACATGGATTTTTTTGTTTCCTTTTATTACCAAAATGGTTTGATTTTGTCTTTTGAAAAAAAATACTGTGACATACAGATGATGGATTCAGTCATTTTGTCTGCACTACTTCAGTTATTGAATGAAATATGTTAGAATTCCTGTGTTTAGCTAACATTCACTCATATTAAGATGATAAACTTGACATTGGTCTAGAATATGAGCTACTGTACTTATGAGTGTCAGTTCTGATTATATTCAGATATGCAGAAAGTGTGTAGTTTTCAAGAATTCCATTAATAAGAAGAGGGAGAAAGTAACACCAATGACAGAAACAGTATAATTTGCCCTTGGGGTTCTAATTTCAATAGACCGTTTTGCTCTATGGATATTCATTTGAGCTTAGATGAAATGGGTGCTATGAAAGTCTAAGCTTCTATCAATATACAATTGGCTAGCTCTGCTAGAATAAGCTGTTCATATTCTGGAAAAATTATTCATTATGATGATAGTCTATTCTGTATTCTGAAAATTAAATATTTTCATAAATATAAAAGAAATGTTTTTACACAGGTCCATGAGGATGATTTGAATATTTGTCATTTTCTATACTTCTATTCTATTAAACAAACTTAAATATGCAATTAAATACAAAATACATAAGAAATGTATATTAGAAGTATTTTGGAGAGTCATCAGTTAGAATAATTACCTTTGCTTTATATTAATTTTATCTTCATTGTTTCCTTATTTCATAACACTGACTAATTGATAACAGAGATTGGATATAAAAATGCTTCTGGGACTATGGTATAAAAAATTCTGAAACAGATAACAATATTTTAATCATTCTCATTGAAATTATGTGCTGGAGCATTTTAAAAAAATTATTGAAAAAGTTAATTCTTCTGTTCTCTGAAGTACACAGCTTTCTGCTAAGTTTTCAATGACTGGTGCAAATGGAATATGTAGTTTTATTTTTTTCTGAAAAAATTGGGATAATTCAATGTGGCTTATGGTGAGAAAAAGGTCAATCTTTGGGGGCTGAAGCCCCCTTTTTGCATACAACACAGCAAACTGTTGCAACATATTTAGCAACAAACTATCCTAAGTATTTTTCCCCCTCACACAGGAAGTTCAAGAAAAGACATCAAGACATCCATGAGATTCATAATCTGGTAACATCCAATCATTTCTATATGTACTTTTTCAAACATGGGAGGCAATGTTTGAGGTACTTAGGATGAAGAAGAATATAAACCAAAGTCTCTTTAATCTGAGTATATCATGTTCCATTGGTACTAAGACACAGTTTGCATCAAGGTACTTAATGTTTCTCCCTGTATCTTCCATAGAAGAGCTCTCACATATTTTAGCAAAAATAAATAAATAATAATAAATAAATAAATAAATAAATAAATAAATAAATAGCATCCTAGGTGATGTCAAGGTCTTGGGCAACTGCACAGGACCCCATAACTGATGTAAATAAAGTAACATTTTCACAGTATATTATTCTTTCAAGGACACCCTGTTCCACTCAGACCACTTGTAGAGTTGGTGTAGCAAAACAAGACTATGAAATGAACAAGGGGTTTGCTGTTTGATCTTTGGTAATAAAAATGTTGAAGTAAAAATATTTATGCCAAGTCTTAGTAAGTTGGATTTGGCCAATTCACCCACCCCATTCTCTCTCTCTCTCTCAGCTCTGTCTCTCTGTTGCTTTTCATATGATGTTAAAAGTAAAACTTAAAGTCCTATGTCCATAATAGAAAACTGGAGGTGGAAAGAACTCTATTTATTGTCTGAACACCATACCCATCTTTGGTTATAGTCTTGTACATTTCTGTTTAAAACATGGAGAGAGGTAAAAATCTGCAAATGGGAAATTTTAACTTGGTAGGACACCAAATTAGTAACCTATATTTGCCTTATAGAAGGTAACATGCAACCTGTTACTTATATCATGTGTACATTGCTAAGAGAAGCTGTTTTAGTTAATTAATATAGTTAGCTGATTATGTGGGCATCTGTAGCTTGCTTATGAGCTTCCCCAGGGCAGGTACAGACCCCCAGCTTTTTGTACACATCATCTGTCAGGTATGGCTTCTGCCATAGAAGATGCCACAACTGAACTGTTACCATATGTCATATGATCAAATATAAATGGGAAAAAGGTCAATAAACTCTAATGAGATCCTTAGAAAAATTCTTTGTACTCTTGCAAATTTATTACCAAATTTTAAAAGTGTTAGTAGAAAGGAAGATAGAGTGCTCAAAGTATTCCTATATTTTATTAAATCTTTTGGTAGAAATCTACCTACATACTTTTGATTCAGTTATGTCTCATCACAGTATTACCTTTTCTTGGGTACAATTACTGAGTTTTCATAATTCTGAAGTAAATTTAGTTGCAACAACTATTCAAACAGTATGATTTAGAAGGGGCAATCTCTGTTAATTAAAAAGTGGGTAGCAAGTGAGCATGATGGCACATGCCTTGGTAGGTGAACTGCGAGTTTGAGGTCAGCCTAAGCATCTTAGTAAGAAACTGCCTCAAAAGAAAAAAGAAAAAGAAAAAGAACTACATGTAGTTCAGCAGTGAGGTGACCCTGAGTTCCATCCCCAGTACCAAAAAATTATGGGATAGTGAAAACTGCTGTGGTTTTAAATCTCAGTGGAAATCATAATAATGAGCTTACTTGAAGAAAAAACATAATTAATTCTCAAATCTTCATTTGACAGATAAATACTCATAACATCACATTGAACTCACCCACATACCCAAGAAAAAAATTAGGAAATACAACAATCATTCTAATCAAGAATATATGGGATCTGCTTCTGAATTACATTTACTAACTTGCAGTAATTAGTTGAAATATTTCTACTTTTCAAAACCAAAGTCCAGGTCATCAAAATTCTACAATTCATTTACACATTCTTGAAATGATAAACTCATAAAAATGGAAAAGGATTAATGGTGGCCAGGAGTTGTCGGGAGGGCAGCAGGAGAATATGAGTGTGATTTTCAGAGGTCAACACGAGGGGTCCTTGTGACAGAAATGGTCTATACCTGAGCTATAGTATCTTTAATGTCAAGAGGTGGGCACCTGTACATAAAGTGGACAGAGGATGTCTCTTTTAATACAACTTCATATAGATCTACAGTTGTTTCAAAATACAATTACCTTAATCAAATAAATAAAATTGAAAATGGTTGAACCACATTGAAATGAGATACAAGTGATAATCATCCTAAAATTATCCAAGTTTTCCTTAGAAATCTGGTAAAGTAAGCATGAAAATTTAAAAAGGAAAGTCTAAACAAAATTACAAATGGTAACTTCTAGATGGTTCATGAAAATGTCTTCCAGGAAGGAAACTGGTTGTACATCCATATAATTCTCAGTAAGTATTTTCTTCAATTATACATTTTAATACTACTTCAGAGAGCACAATATTCACATGCAAAATACATGCAAATTTATTTTCTATATATTAACGAAGTTGAAACCATGTCTTCCTTCAGAAGTTTAGAAAGAAAAATATTATACTTGAAAATATTTAAGCCTTAATATTTAAATGAAGCTTGTAATGATATAGGAAAATATGATCAAAGAGTTTCCTTAGCTCTGGTGAATCCAAGAATAACAGAAATAGTCAATCCAAATATTCCATTCTACAAAATGACAATTCTTTTGTCACACACTAAATCATTAAGCAAAAAGCACGGGTAAGTGAGATAAATTTTCACAAGTAATGGAAGCATTAACTAGAAATACAGCAATTTGTTTTCATGTAGTTAAACGTGAAAGGAGGCATTTATGAAAGCCTGAGGGAGATGACTCAGAAAACATTAGATAAGCATTAATTTAAAAGTTATGTTTTCAAGCTAATTGACCAAATTGGAGTTCAGATCTTTAAAACATTATCAAATTGAAATCTCTGGCACACCTCACAGGACATAGCCAGTGCTGGCAACTTCCATAAAACCAAGAGTACACAGTTTCCTAGTGTTGGTAGTATTTCAGGATAGAGGTAATGAATAGTACAGCTAATTTTTCTAAAGCAGTTAGCAGTGAAACAATTTCATTAATGTGTTTTAAAGAGCACATCAAAGAGGGGTCTTCTGTGAAAGATGCAACTAGCAGGCTTGAAAAAGGTTTAGTTGGTAAATTCAGATTTAGATGGGAAAGCTATTGATCCTCCCTTAAAAACAGACATTTGAAATCTGCATTCTCCATTTCTATTTTAGAGATCACAACTGTATTCTAAATCGTCAAAAGAGGGTGAAACAGCAGAGTGGCAAAGCTGTAGATACTAAACGTTTTGTGTCAGGGCTTGCACAACATCCACTTGGGGTGGGGAACCAGGCCTTGGGTGACATGGAAAATGGGGCCCAAGGCAGAGGACTGAAAGTGTGGGTTTGGTGACTGGTACTTGACACTTGAAGTCACCGCGAAAGTCACTCATCCTTAGTTAACAAGACTGCAGTGCTGAGACTCAGACACTAATCAACCCACCTTTAATCAGAGTAAGGATCTCTGATGTTTTTTCAAGGAGTGGAGGGCAGGGTTCCAGCTTTGAAGTTTTCAAGTGGCTTTGATTAAGGAAGAAAGAGCAGCAGCAGGTGCACTGTAGCCAGCTTAGTTTCCCTCTCCTGAATTCTTCACGGATTAAAGGCACACCTTGTCACCCACTCAGGCCTCCACTCCTAGAGACTCGCAGTTATGACTAGGTGACTCTGAGAGAAAGGAGGGGACCCAGACGGTAGCATTCTCCAAGTTCAGGATGCTGTGTCCCGGAGTCCAGGCCCACAAGCCAGAGATCACCCAGCTTGTGCCCACCCTAGGCCACCTGGGTGGCACCCTAGCCTATGCCTACCCTAGGCCACTGAGGAGGTGCCATCATGCCTGGGCCCACAAGCAGGCTAGTCCCACAATCCCCCAGCGACCCCTATCTTGCACAGCATCTGGAATTAATGCAGCTGGAGTCCTGCAGCTCCCACAGTCACCTGGGCTGAACTTCGCCACCCACCGCCACGTGCTGGGCCAAGGGTCTTCTGTGCTGAACCGGGCCCCAGAGGGTCGGCACTGGGGCCGCTCCCCTGGATTAGCTTCAGACCCGCCAGTTCAGGGGGCACCATGCCACAGCCGAACAAAGAAAGTCGAGGACCTCAGGCGCCCAGGTGAGTTGACTGTGATGGCTGCCCCTAGGCGGGAATGAAATCTGCAGGGGAGCGGTGGAACTGAAAAGCGGCATCTGGAGCCCTCGAATTCCTGGCGGAGACTGCCAGGGACAACCGCTCTACACGTTCCCTCTCCCCTGACTGCTGGCCGCTTTCACTGATAACAAAGAGTGCCCACCCCATGCAGGCTGTTCATGGAGACACTGCTCCCGCCAAGGCCCAAGCACAGACCCGCACCACCTTCCACTGGGACTGTTGCTGTCACCCGCCTTCCCCTGCGGATTGGGGGAGAGAGGCGGCTCGGCCCGGGCCAGCCCCCTCACGCTCTTCTATTTTCAAACTCGCCCCACCCACCCAACTGCAATTTCTCGGGGATACAGTGACTTCCTGCGCCAACTGCACCCACTAGGGACCTGAGGTGGAAGCCCAGTCAATGCCATCTGGGTCTGCTCTTGGAGACTAGGCGAATATTTCAAAACCTAAATGTTTGTAGGTACTGTCTTTCTACTCCTCTCTTCCAGAGTCTTTTTTCATAAATTTTTATGAAAGAAAAAGTCATCCCATTATTTTTTTTTAATATTTCAAGCTTTTTTCTGAATTATCTCAATGGGCTAAAAACTTAAAGGATTATATTTTATCTGCACATTAACTGACTATTTGACTAAAATTTCTGACTTTGAATAAATTTCAACTAAAATATAGAATGTTGTTTTCAAAATGTTAAATGCCACACTGAGACCTTTAGACTGATTTGTGAAATAGTTCTTCAAAGGGCAGACATTTTTAAACACTACTGATAATGACTCCAAAGAGCAAAAGGACATAATATCATGCAGAAATTTTTGTTGTTTTTTTTTTTTTTCCCCAAAAGGGACAATTTCATAAATTCTGTTTCAGTCTATTTTGGGTGTCTGTGTGTGTGTGTGTGTGTGTGTGTGCATCTGTGTGTATGTGTAGACATTGATAGTTGCAGCTTTTTTTTCAGTTGATAGAATATGATGACTAATATTAACTCAGCATTCAGAATGATGTCACATTACATTTTGACTAAATGAAATTCTATCGACTTTTGATTTCATAAATTAAAAACAACCTTTTTCAGGAATTAATTGACTTTTTATTTGAAGTATGTGATGGCATTGATATAAACTGGAATTGTTTTATTATCTGTGGAGTTCTAATAAAATTAAAATATATTGCTTTTTCTTTCTTTTTTACTTAGAGAATTACAGTCATACATAGTAGTTGGGTTCATTTGGACAAAATCAAACAAGCATGGAATTTTATTTACTCCATTTTGTGATATAAGGCCCTTCAGCTTCCCCCCCTCCCTCTCCCTCTATTCTCGTTCCTCTTCTCTATTGATCTTTCTTTTATTTACTTATTTATTTGACATATATCACTTATTAATTCACATTCACTAGTGCATAAAAATCTTAACAATGAAAATAGAGGAAAATACATCTTAAAAAGTTATCTTGGGTTGAGTTCAAACATCTTTAAACATATTACTACAGTTATACTTGCTAAACCATGTATTTGCACACATCTCATGTTTTACACTGACACTTCTCAAACAGACTTCAATGCTCAGATTTCTTGTGCTCAATTGTTTCAACAATATGGATGGAAAAAGTACATCAGCAATTTGTGGGATTATATTTTCAAAATAAATTTCATAAACAATAGAATCTCAGAACTCATTTTTCTAATAAGAATGTACTTTTTCTGAGTTTATCAATGTTGATTTCTAAAAATTGTATCCAAACCACAAAGACAAAATCATGACCATCTAGTGAATACACAAATGTAATTTTGAACAACTGGCACAAGCAACTGCCATAACAAGCATCCATACAAATTAGTTCTACTGCAAGCCTACTAGGTCTCTACATATTACATGTATTTCAAATATAGCCAATAAAAGCCATCAGTATTTCCCATTAATCATAGTGGTTTTCCTTATCTTCTAAGCTTCAATACCAATGATGGTCACTAGCTTTTGGTTATGTGGTTAGCCAGGTAGAAAAACATACTTAATTTTCTTAGAATGCTATCTTTAAAGATGGCAAAGGTGTGGGGGATAGAAGTGAATCTTTATGCAAGAAGGTTTAATTTTGGAAATAACAAATAATAAGAAGGTTTAATTTGGGAAACAACAAATAAAATGATTTCAACCTACAACAACTAGTTCCAGGCCATGGTAGCTTCTGGTATACCCGAGGAGCAAAGGAATATTTGGAGTATAATTGTAAAAATGCAGAGATAGTTTAAGTGTTTTATAAAAATATTGGCACTTTTGAAGTTATTTGAGACATAGTGAGCTCTGATTGTTGAATGACTACAATTTTTAGCCATTAATTATTAAATCTTTAAAATAACTAAATCTAATCTTAGAGGAAGAGCTAAATGTTTGATAGAATTGGGCTTGCAAGACAGCATGTCAGGCCAGTGGTTTTATATAAGTGGTGAGTTGTCTGTGTTAGTTTCTCTTATAAGGTGACTTGTGCACACAGTTGTCTCTTCATGGCATTTCCCTGTTGTTTGTCAGCGTTGATATCGCAAATATATCATGAATGACAATGTTCACAAAGACATTGTTTTTTGGGTTTTGGAAATAACCAGGAAATGAGAATTAAATTTTTGGTTAAATTTCAGAATTAAATATGTGGTAGAATGCAGTTTTCTGAATTAGGTAATGGAGAAAATGGCAGAAGATGAAAGTGAAGCAAAGATATACAAAACCATCCTAAGTTCATTGAACCATTGATAATGATTTTGTATGATAATAATGAATTAGAAATGGTGTGTTGGGCATTGTTCTATGACTGAGGATACAACAGAGAACAAAACAAGCAAAAGTCGTTCTGCAGGAGGATGAGCATCGTTCAAATAACCACACAATAGGTCTAATTATTAAATGTGGGATGCACAATAAAGAAATGTTTCTTTAGTTGCCTTTCTTATACCTGGTGCCTGAAATCCCAACTGCTTGGGAACCTGATGTATGTTGATTACTTGAGCTCAGGAATTCAAGGTCAATTTGGGGAACATAAAGAGATGCTGTCCCAAGGAGAATAAAAGCACCTTTTCTGGAATCCTATTCCCACCTGTACTATACTCCTCAGCAGAAAAGACAAAATCAGAGTAACAGATGTTTTCAGATAAACAGCAAAATGTTTATTATTGGTACATGCTTACTCTCAAAAGGAAATGAACCAAAAAGAAAGGCATGAAAAAAAATAAGAGCACAAAAATTATGAAATATACTGACAAATATAATATACTAGGGTTGGGCATGTATCTCAGTGGTAATGCACTTATCTAACATGTGTGATGTCCTGAGCACCATCACAACATGGCAAAAAGGCAAAAAAAGTAAAGAAAAAACATAAAAGTACCATTAATGAAAATATAAAGTTATAATTAAAAACAAAGATGAAGGAGAAAGAATTTTTTAAAACTTTTATTTTAATCAAAACCCATTAACAGCCCAATAGGTACATTGACTTTTAAATGGGGACAGAAAAGGAATGAACATTAACAGGAAATAGAGGAATAGAAAACCACAAATACAGTTGAGACATTTTTAATTTAGATGCAACAAATAACATTATGCTAACAAACTTGAAAACTTAGATGAAATTGATCATTTTATAAAAAAATAAACATGAATAGCAGAGACTAACCAATATATATTGAATATTATTAAAATTGACTTAAAGTATTTTTGAAATAATAAATAAGTGCAAAACAATAAAGAAATTGGGCTGGCAGTCACAACCTCTCTCCACCACAATCCCACCACACACCCCACTCCCCAGTATATATAAATGCTTTACAAATGAGTTCTAATAAAACCTCAGAGAACAGAGTGCATCCTGTCAAATATTTCTCCTATGCTAGAAAAGAGAGAATGGTATGAAAACTGTATGAAGGTAGTGTAAATGAAATGCCCCAATAAGAGAAGGATCAAGCACCTATGTTCTATCATTATCACCCAACTATCCTGGAAATAAAAGTGTTCATTGCCTTACATGTGGGAAGGGGTAGGAAGAACAGGTGGGTCATTATTTGTTCTCTTTCACAGTAAACCATGAGATAGAGTGAGGACCTTGTTGACTCAGTACCAAACAAGACCATATCAGAATTGATAATCCATATAAAAATACAAATCCATATAAAAAGTTACCTCTGTATAACATATGCAACAATCAATTCAAAATGGACTGAAGAATTACATATGAAAAACAATATAGGAAAACTTTTAATTAAAAATATAAAAAAGTATATTTTGGGTCACTTAATCGACTCAAGTCATACAGATTCCTCAAGTCACACCAGTCACACAGACTGCTCAAGTCATTTGGACTGCTTAGATCATTAAGTAACATTAGTAAGTATCCTACTAATGATTTCAATATAGCCTTACTGCACTGCCATTGAGGCTTATTTTAAAATGGACATGTTTTTCCTTATCTTTTCCCACTCTTCCCCTTCCTAACCTGAGTGGAAGAACAAGATTACCTTTTCCTTGTCTGAGACCAAATGATCTGTATTTGAGCACATAACCAAAAGAGGAGCCAAGTAATTCAGATTTCAGGGATGGCACAAGATCGAGAGAATGGCTTGCCCCCAAACTAGCAATTGAATCACAATAACCTACAGAAAAGACCTGGATTGTAGTCTTTAAATAAATAACTACTTTAAAAACCCTCTGTTCTCCCTGATAGGGAGAATTATGGCATTTGGGGCAGGAGTTCTCTATGTTACTCCATTACACGTAAAGCAATAAAACTTATTTTCTCTTCTTTCAAAACTCTATTATCTTTATTGACTAGGCACTGGGAACAAGAATCAAACTTTCAGTATCAAGCTCCACTGGCTATAGAGGGTATACAATCATAGTTTACCCAAATCATAATGGCTACTTATAATGGTCATAGTGACTACTCACTTTATAGAGGTCATGGAAGCTACTAAGGTCTTTTCACAATGAAGGCAGAAAGGATTTGCAGGCAATAAAGGCTGAGTTGGCCATAGATTACACTTGTGTCACAGAGGCTATCTGAGGCATAGTCTCTTCAGTGAAAAGGGTTATGGAGGACATATGGACTACAATGATCATAGAGGCTACATGGGTCACAGAGACAACTCAGGACACAGAGATTCTAGACGTCATGGAGGCTTTAAAGGTCATAGAATATATACATGTAATGAAGGCTACTTGTATCACTTTGCTGAATCAGGACATAGAGGGTGCACAGATATTAGAGACTATGAAAGACACAGAGGGTAAGTAGTCCATAGTGGGTATGGAAGTCATAGAAGATATTCAGAACATTTGGGGTACTCAAGTCATAGGTAATATGCAAGTCAAAAAGATTATGTAGGTTACACAGTATAATCAGGCCACAGAGGCTACACTAGTCATAGGGACTAATATGTTTATTTAAGCTACTCAATTTATACACAATACATAGTTCATCAGGGATAATAAGGTCATTTCTGCTACTCAGGATACTGTGGGTATGAAGATCATAAAAGCTACATAAGTTCAAGATGCTAAGGTCTTTTAAACTACTCGGTTTCTAGAGGCTATGCAGGGTACAAAGGATAGGCCATAGACTGGATGCACATCATATGGGCCATATGGGTAACAGAATTTATGCATGCCATAGGTGTTACCATGAGAAATGAAAAGTCTGGTAAACCTCTTTCAGAATATAGCTTTAATTGGCCTCATTTGTAGGCATTTTAATTATAACCATTCCCTTTGGTTGCTCCAATTTTAAAATTAGGCAATTGCATAGGCTATAACCCCAAACTCCTCCAATCAGACTGAAGGGCAATAGTGCTCAGGCACTTTTTTTTTGAGTGCTGCTGCTGCAGGCACTGCTGCCATTTCCCTGAAGCTTTCTTTTGGGGCACAGATGCCTCTGAAACCAAAGCCATGGGTGCCTGGAGGTCTTTGCTCTGGGTTTGTTGCTGATGTTGACACTGTCATAGTAGACATGGCCCAGAGGACACTGCTGCCCTCATCGCTACCTCAGATGCCTGGCTGCCAGCTACACTGCTGCTTCTGCTTCTGCTACCACTGACGCTACTCCCACCAAAGCCACTGCTACTCCCAGGAAGTCACCTGGATGTCTCCTCTCTGGGTGCTGCTGCAGTAGCCACTGCTGCTGCCACTGCTGCCATAGTTTTCCCACCTGTTGCCAACACCACTGAGGTTTGCAGCTGCTACTGACCCACTGGCTGCTGCCACTGATTCCTGCTACTACCACTTCCACCACTGTTCAAAAATCTGCTGCCAGGAACACTCTAGGTTTGATTGCACATGGCCACACCCATTTTGAGACACTGGCCAGAGTCTGGGTTTATTTGGGGTGCCAATGGTTTGCTACCTCTGCCATTTTGGGGCGCAGTGCCCCTGTCTGGGCACACCAGCCAGGATCTAGATGTTCAGTGTCAGGGTGCCTGTAGGTTTGGCTGCACCTGGGGTTACGACATGAAAAAATAAGGGAACAAAACACCACAAACAAACCAAGATGCCCCAATAAGAGAAGCCACTGACAACATAATAGAATAAATATCCAAAAAGTTTAGAATGTCCATAGTCAATTTGATCTGCAAAGTAAAGGATGGTATAGAGTTAAATCAAAGAGAAATACAGAAAGTGAAAGATCAATAAAGAGTTACAGTTTGTGAAAAAACAAGCAAAAATCCTCAAAATGAAGGAATCACACCCACAGTCTAGACCATTTGGAAGACAGAACTTCAGACAATGAAAGAAAATATTTAATGTTGAAAATAATGTTGAACACACAGAGAAGATGGTAAAAATCCATGAACAGAACTTTCAAATATTATGGTATTAACATGAAAAGATCAAATAAAATCTTCCTATCTAGGAGTATGTGAGGTCTTTCCATCTTCTAAGATCTTCAATTTCTTTATTTTTGGTGTTCTGCAGTTTTCATTGTAGAGATTTTTCACCACTTTTGTCAGATTGATTCCCAAATATTCTATTTTTTGAGATGATTATGAACAGTGTAGTGTTATTTCTATTTCAATGGATTCCTTACTGAAGTATAGGAATGCATATGAATTATCGGAATTGATTTTATATCCTGCTACTAGTTCCAGAAGATTTTTGGTAGAAGTTTTTGGGTCTTCCAAATATAGAACCATATCATTGGCCAATAGTGAGAGTTTGAGTTCTTCTTTACCAATTTGTATGCATTTAATTTCTTTCTTTCACATCTTACATGCTTCTCAGGTCATAGAGGATACTTGGGTAATAGAGGCCAAACAGTTCACTTAGGATACTCCTAAACCCTCCAAATTTGTCATTAAAATACTCAACAATGGGTGTAGCACTCTGCCTATGAACCTAAAATACTGACTCCAACCTGGTGCCAAGGGACTTGCTCCCAATGATAAAATTTTCTCCACCTTCTGGCAATTCCATGCTCCCTTGGCTAAACAGTAATGGTGTCAGGATATCTACCACTGGAATTTTAATTTTATTGGTCTCCTTTATTATGTGCTAAAGCATTTTATTTCAGCCTACCTCACTTATCCTTCATTCATTACATGACTTTCCAGCCAGAACCAATCCACCTGTTCCTCAACCTGAACAAGAAAGAGTAAGCCCCATGTCCTAAAGTTGTACCTGTTGAAAATTAAGTTGATGAATGCTAAGCTACCTGCATTTTGCAATTTTGCATCCTGGTTGTCCCCTACCTCTGTTGAAACCTTTAGCTTACCTACTACCAGTGTTTCAGAGAGGCAATTCCATTAATGCAGTCATTGGTTCCCCAGGTGGAACAAATCTATCTAGTCATTTGTTTAACCTTGGGAACTTGCAGTGCTCTAAATGAGATAGAGGATAGCCCTCAGAATTGTGGGTACTTGTGACAAAGGCCTGGAGAGATAATAATTTCTTTCTCGAACAAGATCATGTTGATTCTCTAAGTAAAGCAGTTCTCATTCATCAGAATATTTTTTCCTCCTTCCTTCCTGGAATTACACCTGGCAGCTTACATCTGACAACTGTAATTCTGGTGATCTATTTCTTTAGTTTAACTTTTATATGTTTTGCTAGCTTCTCCTAGTGTTATTATAGATGAATACACTTGCTGTGGCTCCTGGCTACCTAGGTGTGACCAATTCATATCCTTGTAATACTGTCCAGGAAGGGTAATTTCAATACTATAATGTTTGTCAAGAAGATGGATGTATGAAATACCTGCCTGGGAGAAGGGCTGTGAACTTATTTAAATAATATCCAACTCATATCCTGAGGCCAAGCCATGCACACATCATAGGGAAAATATTCCTTCCTTTCTGACATTTTGTTATGCTGTTCAGTTCATAAAACTCACACAGTTCTTAAGGTCTGTGCAGGTCCTAAAAGTTATGCTGGTCATAGCGGATACTCAGGTTATAGAAACTACATTGGACATAGATGTAAGTCAGTTAATAAAAGCTATTCAGATCATAAAGATATGGAGGGCCAGAGGCTTCAGAACACAGAAAACATGCAAGTCATACAGGTTACTTAGGTAATAGGGATTACACAGATCACAGAGGATACCCAGATCACAATGGCTGTTCAGGTCATAGAGCCTACCAAGTCCTTAGGGGCTACTAATTTCATATTTTACATAGGACATAAGCCTGTGGAAGTTATAAACGCTGTCAGGATTACATAGGTAATAGATGTTTCATGGTTTATAACTGATATAGGGTCATAGAGGCTACTCATTCTGTAGAGATTATGCAGGCTATAAAAGTCTTCTCAATTTTTTGAGGCTGCTCAGGTTCTAGAGTTTTCACAAATCCTAAGTGCTTCTCAACCCATAGAAGCCGCTCAGACTATTAATACTACACAGGTCATATTGGTTACTCAGTTTATTTAGGCTACTTAGACCCTAGAGGATATGCAGAACAGGGGATCTATGGTAGGTCATGAAAAACATACATATTACAGATAATATTATACAGATAATAGAAATTTTGCACATTATAAAAACTTCTGAGATTATAATGACAATTTAGGTCTTAGAGGCAATGCAGGTGCAGGGGTCTTCACAGATTATAGAGGATCTGAATGTTATTTTGGTTACATTGGTTGATAGAGGCTACACAGACCATAGTGGCTGCATAAATCAAAGGTTATGAGGGTTGAAGAAGGTACTCAGCACAGAATAAGCAGTAAAAGTCATACAGGCTACAGAGATCATAGAGTCTTTGCAGGTCAAAGAGTTATGCAATTCACAGAGGTTAATAGGACCTAAACACTACTCAGGACAGGTAGGTTACTGTGTATATAAGTCCTATGCAGGTCAAGAAGGCTACATGATTCATGGAGGCTACAAAGTTTATAGTGCTTATTGATGTCATTTATGTTTCTCAGCTCATAAGGTTATGGAGGTCATAGAGATTATTTAGACCATAGAAGATACACAGGTCATTAAGGCTATGCAAGTCATAGAAGCTATTCTGGCTACAGAAACAGCACAGGGCATATTAATTTACTGTCATTTTGGATACTCGGGCCATAGAAGTGGTACAAGTCAGAGCATATGCAGGCCAGAGACACTGTGCATATTATAGAGGTTATGCAGTTCATAGTGCCTATACATATTATAGTGCATACTAAGGTCATTTAGACCACTAAGTCCATACTGGCTATTTAGGTCTACTAGGATAGTAGGATATAAACACGTGCAGGGAATAGAGGCTATGTATGCTATAGAGGATACCCAGGTCATAGAGGTGATAAAGTCCACAAAGGCTACTCAGGCCATACAGGCTATTCATGCCATAGTGATGATGCTGGCCATAGAGAATATTCATTCATGTCACAGAGGCAACTCAGGACACAAAGAATACACAAATCATATCTGTTGCTAAGCTCATTTACACTTTTTAGTCCAAATAACCTATGAAAGTTATAGAATTTGCAAATAAATAGAGACTATTCAGGGCATAAATAATACACACATCATAGAATGTACTCAGGTCATAGCGAATATGAAGGTCATACAGGTTAATCCAGTGTTAGACACTATTGAAAACTTAGAGACTTTGCAGGCCATAGGGGTCATTTAGGTTATTCAGGCTATGTAAGCTACATAAATCTTAGGTGTCACTTAGGGCACAGAGGTTTCATAGGTAACAAAGGATGTGGATATCATAGGGACACCATGGATCATAGTGGTTCCTGAGATCATAGAAATTATACAAGTCATTTAGGCTAATCAGGACACAAAGGCAACACAGGTTTTAGTGGTTGTGTACACCATATAGGCTATGCATGTCATGAGTCATACACATATCCTGAATACTACACAGGTTGTAGATGCTACATTGACCATACAGTTTATGCAGATGTTAGATGCTTCTAAGTAATAGAGGTTATATTGGCTTCAGATTGACTCAGTTCAAGCTGTATAGTCAGCTTATAGGTTTAAGTAAAAAATAGAGGTTTCTCAGGTAATAAATTCTACACAAGTTATAGGAATTATTCAGGACATGTAGGCTACATAATTTCTAAATGATATAAATGTCTGGGGGATACATAAGTCACAGATAGGGCATAGAAGTTACTAAGACCATAGAGAATACTTTGGTAATTAAGGAAATCCAGGCCATAAAAAAAGATGCAGGTCATAGAGGCTACACAGGTCAGAGAGGTTGTGTTACTGAGAGACACTACTCAGTTCCAAGATGCTACTCAGGTTTAGGGTGTAAGCAGACAATATAGATTATTTAAGTCATATATACTACACAGGTCTTGGGGCTAATCAGGTCATAGAGGTTACATAGGTCATGGAGGATACTTAGGTCAAAGAGGTTATGGAGGTCACAGAGGCTACTCAAGCCATAGAGGGCATGTAGGCCATAAAGTGTACTCATAACCTGGAGTCTTTTTATGTCACAAAGGCTGCAGGGATCATAGAGTGTTTACTGGTCAAAGAGGCTACTTAGTTCATAAAGGTTGTGCCAACCATAAAAGCCACTCAGGTCAAAGAGGATACATGGGCCATAGAGGCTACAAGAACATAGGAGCTATGCAGGTGAGAGGGGCTATAAAAATCATACGGATAAAAAGGTCATTCATGCTCCTAAGGCCATTATCCTACATTTAGCTTTCTCAGGCCATCATGTTTACACAGGTAATTGAGTGTATGCTGGTTAAAAACAACTATGTCACAAAACTTATACTGGTTATAGATGCTACTTAGCTGATAGAAGAGAGTCAAGTTACAGTGGCTACACAGTTTACAGAATCAACTCTGGTCTTAAGGGTTATACAGTTCAAAGATGGTACTCAAACTATTTAGGCTACTCAAGGACATAAAACTCACTTTGTTCACAGAGATATGAGAAGTCACAGAGGTTATGAAGATTATGAAGGCTACTATAGCCATACAGAGTGCTTAGTACATAAGGTTATTGAAGCCAAAGGGGCTACATAGGTACTTGAGGCTAATCAGGTCATAGAGATTATGTAGTTAATAAAGACTCTGCAGGCCATGGAGAATATTCAGGCCATAAAGGCTACATAGTTCATAGAGTCTATGCAGTTCATGGTGGCTATACAGGCCACAGACTTCAAAGGTCATAGTGAATACTGTTTTTCTAGAGAATACTGATGTCAAATAGGCTACACAGGTTATAAGAAATACACAAGTCATAAAGGTTGTGCAGGCAATAGAATCTATTTATTCCATAGATTCTATGCAGGTCATAGAGGTTGCACTATTTATAGAGTCTATTCAGGTCACAGAAGGAACATGGGCAATCGAAGCTATATTATTGAAGTGAAGCTACAAAGACCATAGAAAATATACTGGCCATAAAATTCTTCATAGTCAAAAAGAATATATAAGCCAAAGATGTTACAGAGATCAATAATCTACTAATCCCATAGAGATACAGAGGACATACAGTCTTTTTTGACACATATTTTTTATAGTTAATAGAGGCTAGTCAGTTAATAGAAGCTAATTTCATTAAGGACAATAAAGTCATTGAGATTTGCAGGTCATTTAGGCTACTCAAACAATAAAGGTTACATAGGTCATAAAGGCTATATTGTTCATAGGGGCTACTCAAGCACAAAGGCTTTGTGGATCACAGAGGCTACTGAGGTCATAGAATACACTAAGGTCATTTAAGTCTACTAAGGACATAGAGGCTAAGAAGTAATTTGGACTACTCAGTTCATCTAGGGTACAGAGGACTTAGCACCTTCCATGGTCATAATAGGTGACACAGGAAATAAAGTCTATGCAGGTCTTAGAGAGTACTAAGGTCATAGTGGCCACACAGTTCCCAGAGAATTCTCAGGGCATAAAATCTGAAAATTCATAGTGGATACTGAAGTAATTGAACTTTTTAGACCATAAAGGCTATGAGATTTATAGAAACTATGCAGGCCATAGAGGCTAATAAGGCCATAGATTAAAAGCAGGCTATATGGACGATTCATGTCCTACAGGTTACTCAGGCATAGATGCTATGAAAGTCACAATGGCTACACATACCATAGAGGCTATGCAGGTCATTGCAGATTGGCAGGTAATGTATGTTACAAAGATCATGAAGGCTACCCTGGTCATAGAGGCTACCCAGCCACTATGGCTAAATAGTTCATAGAGGCGAAGGCCATGTAGGCTCTTCAGGGCATAGAAGCTATGGCCCTATCTCTAAGGCCATAGATGCCACACACAACAAATGGGTTTAAACCAGGCATAAAGATACATATATCCTAGACATTGCACAGGTCATAATTTCTATACAGGTCATTTAAGACACATAGTTTACAGATGTTACACAGGTTAAAGAGGTTACTTGTCCATTGTGGAACTGGAGATCTTGGAGAATATGTAGACAATAAGGACTTTGTTGAACTTGTGCCATAGAAATGCCAAGAGTCACAGATGCTATGTCAGTCATAGAGGCTATTCCATCCAAAGATGATATAGGTAATAATAGCTGCCCAGGGCATTAAGGCTGTGTGGGTATGGAAGAAATACAGGTCCTTCAAATTTTAGTGGCCATAGATGATACACATTCCTTACAAGTTTTAGAGGCATGAGATAAGAGTGGTTATACTTGTCATAGGAGCTACTCAGCACATAGAGGGTTCACAGGCATGAGATTCTTCTCACCTATAGATGCTACATAATTCATAGGAGCCGCTCATGCCAGATAAACCACTTAAGTCATAAAATATATGAAAATCATGGAAGACATTCAGTTCATACATGTTATGCAGAAAACTACTAACACCAGACAGACTATTTCAGAAATAGAAATCGTGCAAGTCACATATGCTATGCAGGTGATAGAAGTTATGGCTACTCAGTTACAAAAGGTTACTCAGATCATGAGACTATTCAGGCCAAGGATGCCTTCCAGAGGCTACTCAGGTCATACTAGCTACATAGGCCAAAAAGGATTCTCAGGACATAGAAGCCACATAGGCCATAGAGACTTTAAAAAGTCCTTGAGAGTTAATGCTGGTGACAGAACCTACTCAGTCTACTTAGGTCACAGAGGCTACCCAGGCATAAATGCTACTCAAACCATGAGATTTATACAGGTCATAACTGCTACTTAAGTCATAGATACTATAGAGGTCATGGAAGATAGTCTGGTCATAATAGATATTTGGGTCATAGAGGCTACACAGCTCATACAGACTACACAGGTATAAAAGTCTTCTTGAAGATATGCAGAATACTTGGACTACTCAGTTAATAGAGTAAGCTGATAATATGGGTAATTCTGGACACAGATATAGATAGGTCTAGAATCTACACAGGTCAAAGAAGCCTTTCAGGACATAAAGGCTACTCCATCTTTTGAGGGTATGCAGGTAACAGGTTTTAATTAGTCGTGTTAGACTACTCAGTACATAAGAATATATACTTTATACATGTTACACAGGGCACAGAAACAATGAAGGCTTCACAAAATATACAGGAAAAAATGTGATCGAAAAGTAAGCCATGTTAGCCATGAAAACTATAAAGGTGATGGAGTCTATGCAGGAAAAAGTATCTGCAAAATAAAGGCTATACAAAACATAGAGGTCGCTGAGCTTTTTGATTCTACCCAGGTCTTACCGTCTATTCAGGTCTTCAAGTCTATACAGGACATACAGCCTAGAGAGATCACAGAAGCTGCACAATGTCATAGAAGTTATCTTCATCATACAGGCTATGCAGGTGTTGGAGGATTTTCAGGTCATAGAGGAAATTCAGGTCATACAAGGTTCAAAATCATAGGGACTGTTAAATAAATTTGGTGTAATAAATGTCTACAGGCTAGGAATATCTTTTAGGCTACTCAAGTTATAAAATACATGCAGGTCACAGAGAATATACACTAATAAGGTCATACAGGGTGGGCAAAAAATTTCTACTTATGAAATAGATGCTATGAATGCTATAGAATCTACTTAGGCCATAGTTTTCAAAGGACACAGAGTCTACACAGGTTCTAGAAGAAACCCAGTTCATAAACTCTTCTCAGTTCTTACAGACTACACACCAGAAAAGATCCTCAAGCCACAGAAGCTATTCAGGACACAGGTAATGCACAGGTCATAAGTATTATGCATATAATAGAGACTACTCATGCTATAATACCTCTGTAGTTGATAAAGGCTAGCAGATAATAGAGGTTATGCTGGCCATAGAGGCTCTGAATATCATAGGGATACTCTGGAAATACAGGATTTGTAGGTCACAGAGGCTAAACTCATCAGAGAGCTACATAAGTCAAAGAGGGTATTATGGTTTAGATGTGAGGTGTCCCCCAAAATCTCTCATGTGAGACAGAGCAAGAAGGTTCAGAGAAAAATTATTGGGTTTTGGGAGTCTTAACCCAATTAGTGAATAAATCCCAGATGAGATTAACTGAGTGGTCACTGGAAGAAGTTAGGGTGTGGTTGGGGGAATGGTTCATTGTGGGCATGGCTATGGAGTATATATTTTTATATATGGAGAGTGTAGTCCCCCACTTTATCTCTCTCTGCTTCCTGATGATGGGAGCTGTTCCTCTCCACCACTCTCTTCTGCCATGATGTGCAGTCTCACCTTGAGCCCCAAGGAATGTAGCTAGCCTTCTATGGGCTAAGACCTCTGAACCTGTGAGCCCTCAAATAAACATTTTTTCTTCTACAATTGTGATCACCAGATCATTTAGTCATGGTAGCAAAAAAAACTGACTAGAACAGAGGGTACACAAGGCATAGAAGCTACTGAGATCATAGAAGTTACACAGATCATAATAACTATGCAGGTATAGGGGCTACTAAAGTCAATAAGAGTAATAAGCCCACACAGGTGAGGGAGATAATTTAGGCTACTCCAGTTATAAAGGCTAGTCAGGACATACAGGGTACTCAGGTAACATATAATACAAAGGTCAACGAGGCTACACAGGGCATAGAGTCTACTAAGACCAGAGCAATTACAAAGACTGTAGTAGCTCCAGAGGTCAGATAAGATACTGTGATCATTTAGACTACTCAGACCATTAAGTTTATGCAGGTTATAGAGATTGCACAGATGATTGAGGCTATTCAGGGCTTAGATGCTATGCAGGTCATAAAAATTTAAGAGGCCATAAAGTCTTATCATGGTATAGAGGATTTGCACAAAATACAGGTAATTCAGGTCATAGAGTCTATGCAGAACCTCAGAGCTACTAAGTTTATTTAGGCTTTTGAGTCCATAAAATTTGGAGAGGTCATAGAGGTAATAAGAGAAATTAAAGCTCTGCTGATAATGGAGATTTCGATTGTCATAGGGGGTACTAAAATTATTTGGTTTACTTAATCCATAAAGTCTACCCTGGTCAATAGAGGCTACTCAAGCCATGGAGTTACTGGACATAGTGTCTTTTTAGGTCATCTAGTAACCTGGGCCATAAAGCATATGGAGATGATAATGTCCATGAGGTTTACAGAGGTTATATTAGACACAGAGGCCAGAAAGATCACTGAGGCTACTCAGGTCTTAAGGGTCTAGACAGGACATAGAGTCTACTCAGGATGTAGATCCTAAACAGGTCATAGAGTCTGCATGCTCATTGGAATTACTAAGGTCATTTAAGCTAATAATACCATGTAGGCTAGGCAGGAAATATAGGCTACTTTGACTGTAAAGGCTAAATTGGTCATACAGACCCTTTAGATGATACAGAATGTACATTCCACAGAGGCTACATAGTTCAGAGAGGCTAATTAGTCCATAATGGCAGTGAAAGTATTAGAGACTTCTGAGGTTATAGGGACTACTGAAGTAATTTAGGCTATGAAGCTATTAAATGCTATCCAGGTAAGAGGAGATAATTAGGAAATAAAGGCTTCACAGGTCATGTGAGCTACTAATATCATAGAGAATCAACAGATTGGAGAGGTAACTCAGGTCATTGAGTCTACCTGGGTCATAGAGACTTCACGAGCCTTACAAACTACTAAGGTTATTTAGTCTACTTGAGACACAGAGTCACAGATCATAGAGACTACTAACACAATTTAGCTACACAACACAGAGTGTCTATTCTGACCACAAAGGCTACATAGGTCATAGTGGCTACTGAGATCAAAGAATACAGAAGTCATTTAGGCTACTCAGATCATAAAGGTGAAAGAGGTCACAGTGGTTTCATAGCCATAGAGGCTAATCAGGTCATAAAGGCTCTACAGATCCTTGTGGCTCTCCAGACTATAGAACCTATGCAGGTTTAATGGCTTCAAAGTTATAGTGGTTATGCTGGTCATACAGACCACTCAGTTCGTACTTTTTACTCCATTCATACAGGTAAGTAAAGAGAGAGAGAAAGAGAGAGAGAGAGAGAGAGAGAGAGAGAGAGAGAGAGAGAGAGAGAGAGAGAGAGAGAGAAAGAGAGAGGAGAGAGAGAGAAAGGCCTTTTAGGCCACAAGTGCTAAGCAAGTCATAGGGACTATTTGATCTTAGAAGCTACATGAGTCATGGAAGATACTCAGATACTCAGAGCACAATTGTTACTGGAGCAATAAAGACCATGCCAGTTACAGAAACTGCAAAGCTCATAGAGGCTATTCAGGCCTTAGAGCCTATACAGGTTATTCAGGAAAAGATGACATAAAGACTACACAGATCATAGATGCTACTTGTATCATAGGGTGTATGCAAACAAGAGATGTTACTCAGGTCATAGTCATACACTACTAAGTTGATGGAGGATATACAGGTCATAAAGTCTAGGCAGATCATAGGGGCTATTAAGGTTACTAAAAAGATCATTGAGGTTACTAAAACCATACATTTAGGCTACTCAGAAAATAAAGGCCTTACAATTTTAACAGCTACTCAGGTGATAAACAAAATGAAAGTTGAGAGATGGTTCAGTATACCAAGTCTACTCAGATCATGCAGAATGCGAAGATAATAGTGGTTACTGAGATCAGAGCAGACATTAAGTTAATTTAGGCTATTCAGGCCATTAAGGCTATGCAGGTCACAGAAGATACTAAGATTATTTTGACTCTACACGATATAAAACAGAACAGGTTACAGTGGCTACATAGGTTTAGGTGCTTCTCAGGTCATAAGGGGTATGCAGATCTTAGAATCTGCATAACTGATAGAGGTTCTTCAGGCCATATACTATACTCAGGTTTAGAGTGCTCAAAGTCAGTTATTTCACAGGTCATAAAGGCTAAGCAGTTCACCTATTCCACTTATGTCCTAGGGCGTGTATGGGCCGTGGAAGGTACTCAATCATTAGGCACTACAGAAGTAATAGCGACTACTCAGATCCTAGAGACTAAATGGGTCATTGATTATACTTAGGTTAAATTGGATAACCAGCCATAGACTTGATGAAAATGGCAGAAGATGCACAGGCCATGGAGGCTTCTCAGGCCACAGAGGTTACTCAGGTAATGGAGGCTACATAGGCAGTTTAGGCTGCTCTTGTCATAAAGTCTACTCAGGTTGTAATGGGGACCCAGGCAACAGAGACTATTCAGGTCATGAATACTGAACTGATAATAGAAGCTACACAGGTCATAGAGGCTATGAATTTTATATTGATTACTAAGGTCATTTCATCTACTAAATGGGTAGGCCATTAGAATATGCAGAGGATATTCAGGACTTGTAAGCTACACAGTTGTTTTAGTCAGCTTCTTTTCTGCTGTGATTAAAAGATCTGACAATTAGAGGTGTAAAAGTTTATTTGTAGGCCTCAGTTCACATACATCAGGCTTCATTCTTCAGTTCTTGAGTTGAGGCTGATCATCACAGGAGAAGTGTGTGGTTGATAGAAGAGGCTCAATGTATCATATCAAGAAGCAGAGACTAAGCTCAGCTAACCAAACTTATACCCTAATGACCTACCTTTTCCAGTCACACCTTACCAGTGTATAGTTATCATTCAGTTATTAATACTAATATGTTAGTATTAAAAGCCATGTGGTTTTTAATACTAACATATTATCAATCATTTTCCTTCCAAAATTAATAATTTCCCTGATTCCTTTCAAATTTATATAATATGGAAAATGTGACCTCTTAAACTAATATAGAAACTGTCCTGTGGTCTTTCAATACTAATATTGTATTTATACAATAGCATCAAAAACTGTTATAATTGCTGCCTTCTGATCATTCATAATAATATGGTTTACATTCTATAAAATGTAAACCTAAAAAAAAAACTGTTGGTCCTGGGACCCTTAATATAAATATGATAAACTTGGGCCTTTAAAAGTAATTGCTACTATGTGGTCTTTAATAATAAGGAAATCTTCTTACTGTACCATGTTAAACTAATGCAGTTGATTCCCTTGTTTCTTAAATATAATATTCTTAAAATATTCATAGTGGACTTATAAAAATATAATAACTACCCTGTAGACTTCAATATTAATACAATATCCCTACTACGGCCCCTAAATGAACAGAATATAACTGACATATCAATACAAGGGGATGAAACACTGATAAAGAGCTGTTATGTGTCCTTTAATATTAATGTAATTCACCTACTACAACATCAAAAATGGATATAAGAGCCATTCGAAGGACTTAAATATGGTATTCTAACTATAGTATGAACTATGAATATAGAAGCTGTGTTGTAGCCTTTAAATCTAATATGTTATTCCTAGCCTAGCGTCTAAAACTAATATACTAGATCCATGTACCTTTAAATATGAATGACATCCATATTATAGTTTCTAAAGTGAATGAAATGTATGTCCTGTGACCTTTAATCTTATTATATAACATCATTTACATAAACTCCAAAACCAATATAAAAACTCCTTGTAAATTTTAATATTTTTTAATACTCAATATAACTTCTAAAACTAATAAACATGTGCTCTGCAGCATTTAATGTTAGCATAATATTTATAATATACAACCTTAAACTAATAAAATATCAGCACTGTAGTCACTAAACTAATAAGATATTCACGAGATATTATTATAATTAATGCATCAACTACCATATTGACTTTAATCTTAACACAATATCATAATTGAGCTTCTAAATGTGGCATAAATATTTATCTGTGGTCTTCAACACTAATTTTGATATTTATACTATAACATCTCAAATTGATGTGATAGCTGCCCTGTGCCCTTGATGTAATACTCATACTATAGCAAGTATAACTAATATAATTTCCCTGAGGTTTTAATGCTAGTACATTTTCCTTAGTTCAGCATTTAATCTTAATATAATAGATTCCATATACCTTGGGTATTAATGGAAGATGTGTGCTATAGCATACATAACAAATATAATAGTTGACCTGTAGTCGTTCATACAAAAATATTATAAATAATAAAGCATCTTATTCTAATATAATATCTGCCCTAAGTTATTGATCATAATGTAATACCCATATTACACGATCCAAAACTGATATCAAAGCTATCCTGTGAACTGTAATTCTATTATGGAACCCATACTGAAGCATCTATAGAGTGATATTAATATCTTTTTTCTGAGAGCTGACTATGCCCAATGCATTTTGACCCTCAAACAATGCTGAAAATTCAAAGATGTGTATAAGTGCTTTCTCCTCCACGTGTTCCACCCAATTGTAACAGTGTTTAGGTAAAATACTCCATGCATATATGAAGTTAAACATGATAAAACATTGATATGCAGTTCCTGGATTCTGATCCATTATGCCAAGGATAACTATGACTTTATCTTTGATTGATCTGTTATTTCTCATCTCAACACTGAGAAATCAGCATCATAGCTTCTGCCATGCAATTAATTCATTTTTCCTTTATGAGAAATATACTTTTTTTTTTGTTCCAGATTACATGATCTAAAATAATAAAAACAAACAAACAAATTTAGTCCTTAGGCCCAGTTACTGGTGCAGTTTCTGAAACTCTCATATTTAGTAAGCAATAATGGTGGTAAGTACATCTTTAGTGCTAACATTAGATTGTTGACCATGATTCCTAGCATGGGGTCCCTATATCTTGTAGAATGTTTGAAGTGATAAGAAGGTCTTTGCTCTAATAAGGACTCTCCATAGGTCTATAGGGCAGCAACAGGATTGAGGATGATTGTGAGAAAATCCGACCTCTGACTATAATCTTGCAACTTTCAGTTTCTCACCTAACATGGGAAAAGAAGCTGGAGTATGAATTAATATCCATCAGGCCTAAAAGATTAAGTCTCCACAAATGTCCGTACAAGAATTGCTCAAGAAATTTCTGAACACAGCCAAGCACAGGGAAGGTGTTTTCACCAAACTCCCTGTGGAAACATGCTCCTACACTCAGGACACTCCTGAGCCTCATCCTGTGCACCTCCTCTTCTGACCATAATTGTTCCTTTTCTAGAATGTCAACAAAGGTGGGTCATACAGCATGTTGTCTCTTCAGCCAGGTTTGTTGCATCTTGCAGCAGAACAGGTTGTATGCATCTGTGTCTCTGTAGCTTTATGGTTCATTCCTTTTTATTCAGGTTTTGTTGAGCACTCAGATATGGAAAGATATTTGGATATTTTATTTGATCAGCATCAAAAGTTCTGATATTCTATTTTGGTACCAATACCATGCCATTTTTGTTATCATTGCTTTGTAGTAGAGTTGAAGATCTGGTATTGCGATACCCCCTGTTTCACTCTTCCTGCTAAGGATTGCTTTAACTATTCTGGGTTTCTTATTCTTCCAGATGAATTTCATAATTGCTTGCTCTATTTCTGTAAGGTACGTCATTAGGACTTTAATTGGAATTGCATTGAATCTGCGTAGCACTTTAGGTAGTATGGCCATTTTGACAATATTAATTCTTCCTATCAAAGAACATGGGAGGTCTTTCCATCTTCTAAGGTGTTCTTTAATTTCTTTCTTTAGTGTTCTGTAGTTCTCATTATAGAGGTCTTTCACCTCTTTTGTGAGATTGATTCCCACGTATTTTATTTTTTTCGAGGCTATTGTGAATGGGGTAGTTTTCCTAATTATTCTTTCCAAAGATTCATCACTTATGTATAATAATGCATTAGATTTATGTGCATTGATCTTATATTCTGCTACTTTACTGAATTCACTTATCAGTTTTAAAAGTTTTCTGGTGGAATTTCCTGGTTCCTCTAAATATATAATAATATCATCAGCAAATAGCAATAGTTTGAGTTCTTATTTTCCTATTCATATCCCTTTAATTTCTTTGGTCTGTCTAATTGCTCTGGTTACAGTTTCAAGGATGATATTGAATAGAAGTGGTGAAAGAGGGATCCCTGCCTTTTTCCAGTTTTTGGGGGGAGTGCTTTCAGTTTTTCAATGGTACAGAATTAGAGGACACGGACACAAACCCAAATAAATACAATTTTCTCATACTAGACAAAGGGGCCAAAAATATGCAATGGGGACAAGAGAGCCTCTTCAACAAATGGTGCTGAGAGAATTGGAAATCCATATGCAAGAGAATGAAACTAAACCCATATCTCTCACCATGCATGAAACTAAACTCAAAATGGATTAAGGACCTCGGAATCAGACCAGAGGCCCTGCATCTCACAGAAGAAAAAGTAGGTCCAGATCTTCAACATGTCGGCTTAGGACCAGACTTCCTCAACAGGACTCCCATAGCACAAGAAATAAAAGCAAGAATCAATAACTGGTATAGATTCAAACTAAAAAGCTTTCTCTCAGCAAAGGAAACTATCAGCAATGCGAAGAAAGAGCCTACAGAGTGGGAGAAAATCTTTGCCAATCATACTTTAGATAGAGCACTAATCCACAGAATCTATAAAGAACTCAAAAAACTCTACACCAAGAATGCAAATAATCCAATTGACAAATGGGCTAAGGAAATGAATAGACACTTCACAGAAGAAGATCTACAAGCAATCAACAAAAATATGGAAAAATGTTCAACATCTCTGTAATAAGAGAAATGCAAATCAAAACTACCCTAAGATTCCATCTCACCCCAATTAGAATGGCGATTATCAAGAACACAAGGAACAATAGTTGTTGGTGAGGATGTGGGGAGAAAGGTACACTCATACATTGCTGGTGGGGTTGCAAATTAGTGCAGCCACTCTGGAAAGCAGTGTGGAGAATCCTTAGAAAACTTGGAATGGGCCCACCATTTGACCCAGCTATCCCACTCCTTGGCCTATACCCAAACGACTTAAAATGAGAATACTACAGAGATACAGTCACATCAATGTTCATAGCTGCTCAATTCACAATAGCCAGATTGTGGAACCAACATAGATGTCCTTCAATTGATGAATGGATAAAGAATCTGTGGTATATATATACAATGGAATATTATTCAGCCATAAAGAATGATAAAATTATGGCATTTGCAGGCCAGTGGATGAAATTGGAGAATATCATGCTAAGTGAGATAAGCCAATCTCAAAAAACCAAGGGACAAATGATATCACTAATAAGTGCATGATGAGGACACATAATGGGGGAGGGATGGTTTAGTGTTAGGGTTAGAGTTAGGGTTAGGGAGGGCAGCAAGAATGAAGGAAGGAAGGACTGTATAGAGGGAAAAGAGGGGTGGGAGGGTTTGGGGAATGGGAAAAAAACAGAATGAATCAAACAACATTACCCTATGTAAATTTATGTTTACACAAATGGTATGACTTTATGTCATGTACAAAGAAAACATGTATTGCATTTGTTTACAATAAAAAAAAGTTCTGATATTCTTAATGGCACCATAGATTGGTTTGACATGCTTTCTCAGAGCACTTTTCCAAATGCAGATAAATTATGGGGACACTGGTCATATATTAGACTTCTTATGCCTTAAAAAGCCTGGTGCATCATCTTTGAAAGTGGCTGTTATGTGTCTTTCCAGTAATGTCTGAAAGTTCTGGTGACTCAAATCCTACAGCTCTTGGTGTAATGACTCTTCTTAGAGTTTATGAAAGCTAATTGCAGTGCCAAACTACCTATCATTTTAATTTATGAGTTCTCTGGAGAGGGCATGTGAAGAAGAAGAAACACCTGCAAGGGTTAGAGACCTCCCCCAAGTTCAGAGCTGCTCCTACTGAGCCTCACTTGGGAGCAAGCAGAGAGATAAGACAGAACCGCTTTGAGTCCATAGTGCAAATTCCCAGCAGGTACCATTATAAATAAAAGGGTCAAAACATGCCCCAAAACTGAAATGGCGTAGAGATCAACTGATCAAGTCATGTAAAAAGCATGGTCTCTGTCCCATTTCTCCGGGAGAATTCCATCACCCATAAACCAAATGCATGGAACATTTCCTCAACCATACACAGGGATCCCTGCCACTGATGATTTGGCTCTTCAGATCTCAGCTGCAGGCTTGCACCTGAGACCAGTCAAGTGACTCCTAAGTCCCAGGGACTCTGTGTCAGGATCACTATGCCCTGAGTGCAAAGGTTCCAATAAAAGGATCTGAGGAGGGGCAGATGGAGCCTGTGCTGCTTTGATGCCCCTCAATAAGCTGAGGCTAGAAGTCAATATCTCTGGACTGTGTTTACAGGGTGTCCTGATCTCAGGCTCTCATTGACTGTCCTGGGTTCCATATTCTTCCTTTAAACATTGCATTTGCCTAATTTGGATTCCAGTAAGAAAACTGTGGTCATGCATATATCATTTTAAAGTTTATAATATTGTCTAGGTGGGTCTAGCTGTGAGCAAATTTTAGTTATAAAATAATATATAGTCTCTTTTTTTCTATTAAGAGTTTGGCACACTACACTTTTTTGTTGGATGCTATGTTTGGAAAGTTAATAGTTCTGCCCTCAGATCTTAGTGCTTCAGTGATTGAAACTGGCAGTGCTGTGCTTTAGAATGTGAAAGCCAGCACTGGTCTGACTCGGTACAGATACATATTGAGGATCTTAGTAGAAAGATGTGTTTGAGGAAGGGGACTAAAACTTGTGTAGGCTTTATTGATATACTTGTTCATGGGATTATTTGTTTGGACAGTGAATCTGTTTTCATCTCAATTAAATCCTTCTGTAACCAAGAATTCATCACCCCTTCTCTGTGATTTCTTCTTTGTCCTGTTTTGCAGAGTTAAGATCCCAGCAGAACAATTTTGAGGCACTTTTCTGGGAGTGGACAATGAAGACAAATTATCACCAACTGCTCTTGTTACCTTAATGGTTGTTTATAGTGACATGGAAACTGATGGAACTTTGGCTTATTTAATGGTTTCATCAGGCATGCCATGACTCATTTATGGCTCTTTCTCCTCCCTGAAGAAACTTAGTGGAATAGGAAACGCTATCTGCTAATGCCATAAGATGAAAGCATGTAGGAGTAGAAAATGTGGGGAGATATATCCATGCTTTTGACTTCTACCAATTTAAAAAACAGGGACCATTTTCTCTTTCAAATTGACTAGAGCTTCAGTGTGTATCAAATCCAGAACCATTCATAGTTGCAGATCTTCATTTCTTTGATTCATCCCCATTTGTTATTCCCCAGTAAATTTCAAAGAACACAAAAGCAACTAGAAATACCCTATCCTGGGAACCTTCCCACAGGGGCAATTGTGAATGTGTGTTGATTTTTAAGTCTTTCCAGGTCAGTTGATTATCATCTCTCTCTCGCCTTTGGTGTGAAGGTAATGAGCAGCAATGTAGTTCCATGTGCTCAAGAAAGATTGTTCTGAGTCTCCTATAATGGTTACTTAATGCTTGAAGTTCCTTAGGGGAAGGGAAAGATATCAATTTGTGTTCCATTCAACAATGAGTACAGGCAGCTGAGTGCAGATGCATTTGGTTAGTGAGTATCCTGTGCAAGGAGTGGTTTTCTATTCCCCTTTCAGTCCTCAAAACTATATTGTCAGTACTTTTCTCTCCTCCAGTAGCCTTAGGTATTTAAAAAATGTTGCCTTCTGAGATGCTTCTTTGTTTACCACTGGGGTCTTCTTTCTAAATTTTAGTTGGAAGTATAGCAGAAAACTCTGTCTTCAACTACACACAAAACAAAAGGATGTGGTTTGGTGCTACTCTGAGAGAAGCAATGCAGTCTTTTCCTAAAGACATGGAGAAAATAAAGTCCTCTACTATGGTTATGACCATGATATTGGTCAAACTCTTGGTCAATTAACACCATCCTTGCTTCTTGATATAACATGTGCATCAGTGAATTTTATAACCAAAATATTTCACCTGCATGAGGCACTTAGAAATGGATGTACAGAAATTCCATCTCCTTGTCACTTCAAAGTGTCCCCCAGCATCTGTCAGCTGCCACACTAAATTTCTCTACAAAGCTGTAGAATCCCAAAAGTGCTTTATGCTCTAGGTATATGGAACCAGATAGAATAAGACTTTCCATGACTCCACCTTCAAAGTGTAATCTCATGACACTTTCTGATTTCTGTTTCCTTGAAAGCAGATGCTGATGTAGATTCACTAAAATGGTAGAGAGCTATAGGCCTTTGGCACCAGGATGCTGTGGGGATTGGAGTCCTTGATAGTATAACCACATTATACAATGGGAAGATAAATTTAGACAATTCTACATTGCACAAGGACCATTTTCATGTTTATATCATGGGGAGGCTATCTCTGTAAATCAGTCCTCAAAACCTTCCATTGGTGCAGAGTGGAAACATGGCCAAGAGAGGAGCTCACTTACTCTCTTTCATTGTGGGACTCATGTCATAGGAGATTTGCATGTCATCTTCTGTTCTTCACCTTCCTGTTTTTTCAACTTTATGTTTGTGCATTGCAACACTAGTGGTAGGTTTTCCCAAGGAGCACATTTATGTATGGGCTCATACATCTGCTGACAACTTCAAAAGCAGATGTTAGAATAATCCCTGAAGATGTGGAGAAGCTATGAAGGCCATGAAATGCATAATGACTTCTTCAGAGTCACACAAATGGGTAGAAAGAGGGGATGGGTATGAATCAAGCTCTGTCTCCTTAAACCAGGAGAGCTTGCTACACTAGATATATTTGGGGACCTGATCCAGTGTATGTTTTTTGTAACTTTATCCACTTGTGCATATGTCATGGGATGATCAGAGCATCCTACATTGCATGGGAACTTTGGAAATATCTTACATGTAAAAGGGCCTCAGTTAAAGAGTTCCCAAGGAAGTGACCTCATTTCCTTGGCAATTGAACACACAACCTGGAACCCAGTAGCTAGACACTCAGTCCAGATACACTCTTATTCTGCTCATTTTTGTTGAGACAACAAGTTCAGAGCCATGCATTCTCATTGTCTACTGATCTGTGGACACTCAAGTATTAGGAGAACTATGAGTAGGGACCTTTCCTGAGTGTGGAAGCACTGGATCCATGCTGGGTTCCAACATCTCTGGTTATTTTTCCCAAGGAGACCAGAGGAGAGACAGGAGAGGTCATTGCAAATGAGTGGGGACTAGCCCATCACTCTCAGATTCCCATTTTGATGACTCGACACTAAACAGTGGTTTGGGTGTGTGTGTGTGTGTGTGTGTGTGTGTGTGTGTGTGTTTGTGGTGTGTGTGTGTGTGTGTGTGTGTGTGTGCTGGTGCATGTGTGGTGTATGTATATATATTTTTTGTGTGTGTATTTGTGTGCATGTGTGTATGATATTCCCTGAGAATATGAATATTTTTTCTGTTTTCCCTTGACACTTTGACCACTGTTTCTATGTTAAAATATCCCTTTTGTATTCCCCAACCTAGGGAGAAAATGCCATAGATTAATCATTGGATGTGTTCTGTGTATTTGAAATCTTCCCAGCATTCATCCTGCAGGAACTTGTAGATTACCTGCCCTTGGCCTGCAGAAATGGAAAACACATATGTCCATGGAATTTTGTATTCATGCCAAAATTAGGCCAGTGCCAAAAGGATGCTGGAGCAGCTGTGTAAATATTTGTACCACCTCCAAGGCCTGGGACATGACCATCTCCTGGTTTGATTTTGGAAAGTTCGGTATCACTCTGAACTTCAGTCATCTCTGTGGAAAGGAGGGTTTTCAGAAGAGAACCCTGCCTGTTTGTTTAGAAAACCAAGTAAGATAAACTCCAGGAGTGTTTGCCTAAAGTCTGGTCTCATAGAGCAGGTGGCTAACTGCTCTGGTCTTCCCTGTGGGCTTCCTTCTCTCCTGTAAGGAAGTTCTTTGCCTTAAGCCATGCTGCTCTGAAATCTCAGGAGTTTCCACATTTGGGAAGGAGTTTGTGACCTGAACTTAGGAGGTTTCCTGACTTGCATGTATACAGAAGAGAGACCTCTTTGGTGGACATAGTGAGTCCTGCACCTGAAGTAGCTAGACTATAGGTGGTTAGGTTCATTCTTTACTCAAATGTATGTGAAGCGCCTACCATTGGCAGGCACTTGGCTTATTATTTAGAAGTTTGTAAAAACACCCAGGCCTCCTGACCTTCTATTATTATCAGGGAGTTATTCAAGCCAGTATGCATTTAGACAGTTGAGGGGCACGGGATATTACTTATGACATGCTACTGGCCTTCTGTTGGTATGAAAATCTCCAGCTAGATATCAAATAGGAGTGACTTCAAAGAATGAATTGAGTGACCTTTGGGTCAAAATGAGGGTTTCTGCATCAAGAGTGGTCAGTTGGGAGGCTGTTTAGAGAATGAATAGGCAAATCCCACCCTCTTTGCTAGGAATAGCAGAGGACTGAGGTCTGACTTATACTGCAGAAAGAAGACAGAAAGCAGTGGTGATATTTTTGATACCCAAGGATTAGTGTGTTGACTGGAGCCTCAGAGACAGTCCCTGAGAGGAACTCTGTTCACCACAGCCAATCCCAGGCAGGATTAATGACACTTTTCTTTATAGATGCTGGACTGCAAGTGTGCAAAGGGAGTTTATACTAGTTATACTTCTTTGCAAGTCTTCTCTAAACACCTCGGAGAGCCTGAACTACAAACCTCAGAGAACACTTTTGACTCACCTCAAATACACTGCAAATACACTGCAAATAGTCCCTTTACTCACTTAACATTTGGACTCACCAATAAGCCTTCCTACACCACATAAAGCCCTCCTACACCCTTCAGAGATCACTCCCTAACAACAAAGAGAAGCTGCCTTTTTACCTCAGAGAACCATTTCTACACACCTTAAACTCACTTTCATCCACATTTAAGTACTCCCTACCTACTCACATCAAGAGTCCTACCTACATAATTCAAAATTCCATCCATATACACTTTAGGGACACTTCTTCCACACTTCATTGAGCAATACTTAAACAACTCAGAAATCCCTCCCTTTATACCCCAGAAAGTACTTCCTACAAATGCCAGTGAGATGTTAATTCAAACCTCACAATGTCCATGCTACAAAGCTCAGCAAATCAAATTTCTCCACAACTCATATAGAACACACTATTCACCAAAATGCCGTCCCTATCCACCTGTTAGTGTTGGAGTGACACACTTCAGAGATCCCTTGAGATACTCTGTTGAATGACTACCCTAAACAATTCAGAGATTGCCTGTACTATCCTCAAAGAACACTCTCATTACACATCAATATTTTCTACCTAGTCATATCAAGTTGATCCAACTATTCACTGCAGAGTGCCCTAATTAAGCAACAGAGATAGCACTTGTATGCAGGCAAAAGTCCTCCTACACCCCTTAGAGATTCCTCCTGCACACTTTATGAAGACCTCCTTACACCCTTCAGAGCATGTGTACAACAAACCACAGAGAGCCCTTTCTTCACATATCAGGGATCCCTTCCTATACACTTCACAGTCACCTCTCCACACAGCTCAGAGCCCTACCTACTCACATCAAGTACACTTTCTACACAATTCAGAGGGCACCCACACACAGCTTAGAAACCCTTCCTACAAAGATTTACCAACCCCATAAAACTTAAAGAACTGATGCTACACACCAAACACTGTACCTCTATACATCTCAAAATGCCCTACTTTCACAATTCAGAGGCCCCTGTTACACACCTCCTAGAGCCCTCCTTTCACAGTTCAGTTTGTCTTCCTTATTCATCTCAGAGATCTACCCTTACCCACCTTAGAGTTCCATCAATACATACCTCAGCAAATTCTTAACACTTACCTCGAGCCCCTCCCTATGCATTGCAATTGGATTCCTCCCTACAAATCTCAGAGAGACTTCCATATAAATATCAGAATGTCTTTTCAAAAAAATCTCAAGAGAAACTTACATAGATATCTCATGTAGCCCTCAGTACTCACCAAAAAGCCCTCCATATTCAACTGAGGGCCATAACTACAAATATCAGAGAGTTCCCATGATACTACTCTGAGTGTCCTCCAAAAACACCTCAGAGATTTTCTCTACTATCCTCAACGATCCCTCCCATTAAATTTAGAATATTCTCCCTACTAATATCAGAGAGATTTCACTATTCACTTCAGAGGGCCCTCCTTATACAACTGAGATAGCATTTCTACTGAGTCATATAGTCCTCCTATTTCCTGCATAGATCTGTCTGCACAAATAACAGAGACCTCCATACACACCTCTGAAAGCCCTCCCTACACTCACCAGAGTGCCATCCCTCTGCATTTCATGAGTCTTCACTACACACCTCAGAGTACCTATACAACAAAGCTCAGAGAGTCCATCCTACTCATCTTAGCAAGTTCTAACTTCAGACTATATTGAACATTCTCCACACCTCATGGGGACCTCCCTTCTACATCTAGTTGTCCTCTTTATCTAAGAGAGCTCTCACTACTCACTTCAAAATGCCCTACAAACAACTCACTGAGCCTTTTCTACTCAACTCAGCACACACTATATGTACACCTGAGTGAGCCCTCCCAACTCATCTGAGAAGACCTTCAAACTCATGTCTTGTAACCTTATATCCCACATTATAGAACTATCCTATATGCCTCATAGAACTCACACAACACAGATAAGAGGCAGCATGCTGCCAAACTCAGAGAGCCTACTCTACATCCCTCAGTATATCCTTCATATAAATCAAAGTGTACCACCATACTCACCTCAAGAGCAGTCCCTATACACCTCAGGGAGATGTTCCTACATAACTCAGAGAGTAAAAACTGTAGTTCTTTGAATGTCCCCCACACTAACTATACTTCTTTACAAGCCCTCTATGACCACCTCAAAGAACCTGCAATAAAACTCCTCAGAGAACTATTTTGACTTTCCACAATGAACTTTCCTATACCCCACAATACTGACACACCCTGAAACTAACCATAACCCTAACCTTAAGCATAAACCTAAGCCCACCCTACATACTACAAAGAGTTCTCCCTGTCCCTGACCCTAAATGCTAATCCTAGGCCTAACCCTAACTCTAACCTCAAAGTACCTTCCATTTGCATCAATTTGTTCTCCCTACTCACCTAACTGAGCTCTCACTACTCATCTCAAAAGGCCCTCCAAACACAACTCACTGAGCAATTTGTACGTGTTCCAGTGCACACACCCTTTGCAACACTGTGAGCCATCCCAACTCACCTCAGAGGGTCCTTTCACCCAAGTAAAGGTACATTTGATCACATATCATATAGCCCTCCTACATAACTCATAGAGTCCTCCCTACACAACAGTGGTCACAAACCACCAAACTTAGAGTCCCCTCACTATACACCTTATAATATGCTACATACACGTCAATGAAAGTCATCCTTACATGCCTCAAGAGGGTCAATACATACCTCAGAGAGACATCCATATATACCTTAGGGAGTACAAATTACACACTTTCACGAGACCATTTTACTAAGTACATTTCTATACATCACACTCTAAGCACCTCAGAGGAAATTTCTGCTCACCTCAGAATCTCACTACACACCTCAGAAAGCTCTTTCCACTCACCACAGAGGCCTTTTCTACATACCACAAAAAGCCCTATTACTTAAGTGAGCCCTCCCTCTCATAGCAAGAAGCCTTCCTATAAACCTCATAAAGCTCTCCTAGACCCTTACACCCTTCAGAGGGCCCTGCCTATATATATAAGAGAGCACTCCCTTGAAGAACACCCACTTTCACAACTCTAAGAACATTTCCTATTCACCAAACTCACCGCCTACACATCTATATACCCCCAAACTACTTACATCAAGAGCCCTTCCAACACAACTTAAAGTATAGACCTCACTGCTTACCCAAAACCCTTGCAACTAACCTCCAAGCATCATACATACACACCTCAGACAGCAATCCTTATATTCCATTGAGAGATCTCCCCAAACACCTCAGATATTCTGTACTATCCTCAAAGAACCCTCGCATCACATCTCAGTTTGTTCTCCCTACTTATATCAGAGAGATCTCACTATTCACTTCAGAGTTCCCTCCCTGAACAACAGAGATAGCACTTCTTATCAGTCATACACCCTTCATAAATTCCACTGAAAACCTAATAAAGATCTTTTTACACACCACTGAGAGCCCTTCCTACATATATGAGTGCTACACCTATGAATTCCCAAGAGCCTTCACTGTGCACCTCACAACCTACAGTACAAAGTTCAGAGAGTTTCTCTATATTTCAGGAAGTCTGACCTACCCACAACATAGTTCCTTCCACTCTCCATAAGATCCTCCCTTTTATATCAGTTTTTCCTCCCTACTTCTCTCACAGAGCTCACACTACTAAACTTAAAAATCCTCTGAAAACAACTTTCTGTATCTTTTCTAATTATCTCTGTACACACTCCCTGTACACCTGATTGAACCCTATCAAATCATATGAGAAGGATCACCCACACACATGGTAGAGCATCTGACACACATCATAGAACTCTCTGACACACCTTATATACCTATTCTACAAGATCACAGGCCAAAATCTACCAACCTCAGAGAACTCTCTCTACACACCTAAGAGTAATCTTCTTACACATTAAAGAAAGACCTCCATACTCACCTCAACAACAGTCTCAACACACCTCAGAGAGACATCCCAACATACCTCAGTGCATACAAGTTATATTACTAATAATGTCCTCTTTACTAATTGTATTTTATTTCAAGAACTCTCTAAACCCCTCAGAAAGTCCATCTACTCACCTCACATAATCCTCAATAAACACCTAAGAGAACACTTTTGACTCACAACAGAGGCTTTCCCTATGTATCACAAATATGGACTTTCACCCAGAACTTAACCCTTACTGTAACCATAACCCTAAACACTCCCTACATACCACAGAAAGCCTGATACTGACACAGACCCTGACCTTGATCAAATCCTTATCCCTAAGCTAACATTAACCCTAATCTCATAGTACCCTTCCTTCTACATCAGTTTGTTCTCCATACTCATCTCACAGAGCTCTCATGCCTCAACTCTAAAGGTCCTCCAAAAACAACTTACTAAATTCTTTCTATAATTCACAGAGCACCCTCCCTATGAACAACCATAATCCCTCCAGCACACCTCACAGAACCCTCAAACACACCACTATGAGACCTTGAACCCATTCCATAAAGCCCCTTTACATGCATCATAGTGCCCACCCTACACACTCAGTGGCCACAGATTATCAAGTTAAAGTGTCTCCCAAAACATCTCAGAGTACCCTCCTTACACATCAAAGAAAGTCCGTTCACCTTAAAAGCATTCACTCTACACTTCAGAGAGGTGTCCCTGCATACCTCATTGAGAACAAATTATACAGCTTTGATAGTCCATTCTACGGACAAGATTTTCTTGCAAGCACACTCTAAACACATCAGGGAGCCTATCAACTGATGGCAGACAGGCCTAAATGCACACTTCAGAAAACCATCTCAACTCACCACAGAGACCTTCCCTACAAATTGCAAATACTGAATCTGTCCCTGAACTTAACCCTAAGCCCTCCCTACATAGGAGCCTGAGAAGCTACATTGGTGTGATTCAGAATCACGAGGCTCCCCCTGTTTTTGCCAGGCTGTGCACCCAAGACACCACTGGCAAAGATCGTGAAAAATCCTTTGCGATTCTTCTTCATGGTGAAAGTTGAATGATTTTAAAGATCTTCCTACCTAGTTAAGATGTTCTCCACCACATGCTTCAGAGAAGTTTTGACTTTTTCTTCCATTTTTAAAACTCTCCATGCTTACAAACGCTGGAAAATATAAACCACTCAAAATAGGGCGAGAGGAAGAGTTCATTTTGGAGTGTGTGAAAAGAAAGTCAGAAGCCAAAGAAGGTCATGAAAGGAGAAAGAAGCAAGAGAAAGAGAAAGAGAAAGAGAAAGAGAAAGAGAAAGAGAAAGAGAAAGAGATAGAAGGGGAGCAGCAAGGAGCCAAGGGGGTAGTTTTCAGTTGCTAGGTTGGAGACACTGCATTTGCCCACTATGAAACCTCTCTCTTGCAGGTCATTTGAACCCTGACAGATCCACTCAAGAATGCTGTCCACCCAGAAAGCCTGAAGCTGTTTCCTTTTTTGTTTTTGCTAATTTGCTTTTCAGTCTTCTTAGTGGCATGGGGAAATGCCTTATAATATGTGTAGTCACTAAATCAGAGACCTACTCTCCTTAACACATTATGTCTTCTCATCTCATTTATGAAACATCAAAAATTTTACATTGAACCACGAATATAGAACTTGTATAGTTTTGAAATAAATATTTGTGTTTTTAGAGTTTTAAAATTCTGAGAACTATAATAGGCAAATGATCATTGATAATATTTAAAATATTATTAATGATATTATTAATAATAATAAATTATATAATAAACTCTAGAATAAACTTTTCAAACTATATTAACACACCTGTGTCAATTTCATTGAAATACTGGCAGAATTGAAAACTTGGGATTTAATGGCTTAAAATTGACTGGCCGGTACATGTTTTCCTCCTCCCCTCATCTTCTTCCCTTTCAGACAGGCTGCCTGTTGGGCTTGGAGAGGTTAGATTGAGGGGAGAGGTTCAAGACTTGAGGACATTAAATCAAGGACTAGTTGTGCCTGGAGATTCAAGGACTGAAGTCTGTTCAGTAGACAGTACACTATGTAAAAAAAGTTTGTTTTCTTTAGGTTTCTCTTAAGAGTAGACATTCCTACTCTTATGCCTTTACCTTGGGTCCTCCTCTTCCTCTCCTTGTGAATTGTTTAGTACTTATTTAATTTTTATTTTTTAATGTGATTGCATGTTTGTAGTAATGAAATGATATTCTTAAGATTTGTTGATATTCATATTACAATTTTTTTAATCAAAAACTACTTAAGAAAACAAAAACTATGAATTTAGATAAAATATATAAATCACAAATATGATGAAGGATTTTTGACTAGAATATATAAAAATTAAATGGAAATATACAGCAACAACAACAAAGAGGCAAAAGACATGAACAGACATTTCAGCAGATGAGCACACGTAAAGAAGTTTCACATCATCAGACAGAAGGAAAATGTAAATTAAAATCACAGTGAAGCACCTCTACACTTCCATTAGAAATATCAAAAGATGAGCTGTTCACAGTAATGAGCAACTTTCATACATTGGTGGTATGAGTACAAAGTGGTACTTTAACTCTGGAAAAGATTTAGAAATTTCTTATCAAGTTAAGGATATTTGTATGATCCAGAAGGCCCACACCTAAACATCTGTATCTTAGCAAAATAAAGACTTATGTTCACACAAAATCCTCTACAGGAATGTTCATAGCAGTTCTAATGGTAGTAGCCTCAAACAAAAATCAACACACAAGTCTTTCAAATGATTAATAGAAAAACAGTGATATTTCTACTGAATGGATCCCTCAGCAAAAAATGAAGGAATGAGACAGGCATGGGGCAGCACACCTGTAATCCCAGTGTTTCTGGAGGCTGAGACAGGAGGTTCAAATTCAGCCTCAGCAACAGTGAGGCACTAGACAAGTAAGTGAGTACCTGTCTCTAAAGAAAATACAAAATGGGGCTGGGGATGTGGTTCAATGGTTGAGTGCCCCTGAGTTCAATCCCCAGTACTTAAAAATATAAAGAAAGAAGTGAACTATTGATATGTGGAACAATTTGGAAGAATCTCAAAGTCATGTATTGAGTGAAAGAAGCTAGTCCTTAATAGTTAGGTATTATAAGATTCTGTTCCTATGACATTGTCAATAAGACAAAACTATGGTGATGAATACATTGACAGGTGCCAGGCTTGTTTTGGGGAAAGATGTGATGATAAAGAGACAGAATGAGGAGGTTTTGGAAGAGACAAAACTTCTGCTATGATTATGATTATGGTGATGACTACACTAACCTTAACATGTTAGTAGTCACAGAGAGTTTTTACCAGAAGAAAACAGCAATTTCACTTTAAAATAATTAAACAAACAACAAAATTCCAAGGACTGAGCAAGCTGGATGATGGAAAACAAGGGTTCTGTTGTTTCCTAGCAGAAGAAAGTCAGTTGCTCAAACTTTTAGCAACAATCTGCTTTCCATGGAAATGCAGGATTATGTTCTTGAATCTTATGCATATATTACAGTTAGAAGTCCCAGGTACATGGTCTCTCTGGTTGTCTTTTCTTGCTTACAGTCTATCCCTGGTGCTTTCTCTCTCAGTACTGAAAAGAACAAGACTTCTCTGCAGACCTATGAACTGAGTGACTTACAGAGTTTCCCCACATTAAGGGAGGAACAAAGACTGAAATTCCCCTATAATGCCACCATGTGAAGCCATGGGACATTTACCCTCCTGTTCAGTGTCTCCATATCAAAAGGGGAAAATGCCATGATATTGTCAGCATAATTGGAGATTGTTAAGAAAAACACCAGCAAATGTGTTAGTTCAGTTGATTTGGATTCAAGCCAAGGGTGCTGTGGCCACAACTAACCATTCATAACATGATCACAGAGCAAGGTGGTTTATCTTCTGTGTTTGGAGGTTGAGAACAGAGGATAATCTGCCTTTCCCAGCCTGGGGAGACTGGAGGAGTGACTGTCCACATCACACAGAGATACCTTAAGCTAGGGCAGTTCTGGTGGGAAAAGAGAGGAAGGGGCATCTTCTAGAGAAAAAGTACTGAATTTTGGTCTTCAAACGAAGTGAAGCCTTGTTATTGGCAGCTGAGGATGGTTGGCCTCATAAAGGGACCCAAAGTCTATGCACAAACTTGCAGATTCATTAAAAGAATAGCTCTATGGTAAAGGCTCTTTATGCAGAGGAGGTGGAAAACCTGACCTGGGGCCTTCAAAGAGGAAAGTCTTCATGGTGATGCAGAAGCACACTGGTTAACCTGACTATCACTACCCCCAGTGTGGCTGTCCTGCCAGCCCACAGTGAGATTCATCCTGGCATCTCCATCTGGACTAGTCCCTGAGGATCTTCAGGACCTTGGTGCCCATGTCTTCTTTGGCTCTGCCCTGCAAGAAATTGCCCTGCAAGTGAAGAGAAGGGGGAAAATGGCTGCTTCCTAGGAAATTCCAAGAAATCCAGCAACATCCTGACTTGGCTCTCAGTCACTAACAAACCTCTCCCATTCTCCCAATAATGACAAGAAAGCTCACAAGAACAAATGCCTGAGAATTAGGTAGAATCAGGTTACCTAGCATGCTTAAGGCTCTGGGTTCTGTCTTCACACTATAAAGGAGGGAGAGAGGGAGACAGAGTTTGGGGGCATAAAAATCAAACACAGATATGCTGCCGAATTAGTATCCTAGGTGGCAGGAAGAGGCAATCAAATTATCTTGTGAATGCCTGGTTTCTCCATATTTTTATCTCTCCTGCTCTCCCCTTTGCTTTTTGGGGCATCTTTCCTTTCTCCCTAAGGTACCTTCCTTCCATGTTCAGCACCATTTCAGACTTTCCAAAGAACTTGTGATAACCACTTGTATTTTGTAGTCTTGTAGGTGCTAAAAGTTTCAAAATGATAGGGATTTGGTGGTGATCCTTTTAGCTATATGTAAAGGATAAAAGTGTTTATATCTGGTCATATACTAAAGCTTCTTCCACAATCAGGAGATAAAAAGCTATACCAATGGATGAAGGGTTTAAGGAACTTGAGAAACAGCATTGCTTACATGGTTTGTATCTGTCTAGAGAATTACAGGGAAATGACAATATTACAAGATGTGTGTGTGTGTGTGTGTGTGTGTGTGTGTGTGATTTATCAGTGTGCAGTCATTTCTCTAGGTGCCAGGTCCTACACTAGGGTAGGGGTGGCATGTGGAACAAAGCCCAGTTGCTTGACTCATGGACTCCACCTCTGGAGGCACAGAGGCAGCACATAGAGGCACATCCATGTCCCTCCTACATGCTTGACTCTTGGGTCCTGGGAGACTAACAGTGAATTCCAAAAGTGAAGTGTACTGAAGAATGGCAGATGGGTTATATCAGACCAAGAGGCTATGGCTGCCACCTTCAGTGAGGCAGTTTCTGAGGGAAGAGGAATAGGTTGGAGAAGGTCATGGATTAGCATTTGAGTATCAAGTGACTCAGTCATCCACGTCCAAAACTAAATTTGAAAAAGACAAATCTGCAGTAACAATGGATTTTGAATGTTTTTTAAGGAGCTGTGGAGCATCTTCTCTTCTGGTAACAGCTTATGATTCCACAGTTTTTTTTTTTTTTCCTCTGTGCAATAATCAGCACATGGCTGTTAATGGAAAAGATGGGTGGTTCAAGGCCACACAAATATGATTTAATCCTCATTTATATTCTTATTCAACTTCTGATTCTCTCTCAAAATTTATCATTCTCTGAAGTTTCTTTTATCTTTCATCCTGTAACCCTCCATTCCTCCAGATCTCCTTCTCCTTTGACCTGTGGTTGCTGCTGGGATGCTGTGAGGGCTCAACAGTTGTATTCACTGGTTATGCACTGTGAAGTGATTACTTCCTGTCCTACAAGATGCCACTGTTCTCTCTTCACTGTTCAGAGTACAGAGGCTACCTCTGAATTCCAGGGGACACTCCAGGCTCAAGCATGGAAAAAATAAATGACTCTGAATCCAGACTGGTGCACCCCTAAAGGGAGTATTGACTTTGCCATCACAGGATGCCACCAACACTTTGATTTTTTGCTATCACATCCTAACATTTGTTTAAGAATAATTGTAGGTTCAGATAAAAATTGAGCAGATCATACAGAGTTTCCACATACTCCTCTCCATGCACACGTTTTTTCTCTTGTTAGTATCTTGTTTTAATATGTATGCTTGTTAAAATTGATGAAAAATATTGATACATCTTTATTAATTAAAGTGCATGGTTTAAATTAGATATTATTTTTGTGCTGAATTGTTCTGTGGGTTATGACAAATATGGAATTCCTTTAACCCCATTAGAGTGTCATACAGAATATTTTCAAAACTGAAAACTACTTTGTGCTTCACCAGTTTAACCTCCCTCCTTTTTCACCCTTGGCAACTGCTGATCACTTGTCTATCTCTATGGTTTTGACTTTTCCAGAATGTCCTAGAGTTGGAATGGGAAGTCAGAGGGTATATAAATTTTCACACTGACTTCTTTCTCACATTAGATAAATTTCCTCCATGTTCTTTCATGGCTCCATAGCTCACTTTATTCTCTTTCTTAATATTCTTCCATTGTAGGGGTACACCACAGTTTGTTCATCCATCACTTAGTACAGGACATCTTGGTTACTTCTAGTGTTTTCAAAGTTATGAATAAAGTTAATGTAAGAACTCATGCAAAGTTTTCTTGTGAATATAAGTTTTCAGTACATTTTTGTCAATATCTCACCCTATAATCACTTTATTACATGATAAGGTTACACTTAATGTTGTAATAAACTGATGAATTGTTTTCCAAAATCTCTATATCATTTTACATTTCTACTAGCAATGACTGAAGGTCCCTATGTTCCAAATTTTTGGCAGCATTCAGTACTGTTAATTTTTTAAATTTTAGCTATTATGAAATGCGGGGGCACCTGGCTCTCCTTGCAGTGCTTAACAGAGTTCCACTCAAGGATAATTGCAGAGACTCATCCTAAAAGGATTGCATGCCAGATGTATGCCTCCCTAGCTTGGATGTTATTCTGTGGAGTTTTCCTAATAATATATTACTCACTTCAGTCTGAGGATCTTGCTAGAGGTGATGGGAATAATTCTACAAATTTCCAGAAAAACATCACGGAGACAAAACACATGTTGAAACCCTGTGATGTTAACCTCACTACAGGAGAATGGTTTTATTATGTTAAAAATCCAACACTGCATTTACTGGCATAGTCAGAACCTGTTGGGGCACAGAAATTTATATATAACAATGTTTCCCCAAGTTCTAAGCACAAATCACCTCCCACAGCAGCTACTAGATATGGACAAGCTTATTTTATCTATGGCAAGCCCTGATACCCCCCTAAAGGCAAGCCCTTAGAGAATGTAGATATAGATCTCCCGCTGTCTCCTCCAGAGTGGTTTAATCCAGGTGATGGTTGTGTTTATGTGTGGTGGTGAGGTAAAAAAATAAGGTTTCACAACATTCCTTCCTTCCTACAAATAATAGGTCACCCATATAATAAACATTGTTACACAATGCCTTGTTCTGGGAAAAGGAGCTACATAAGACAAGGTAATTTATTTAGTAAAAAAAAACTTGGCCACGAGAACCACTGTGACCACTGCCTTCCTATAACCCTTAATTCAGCAATTTAGATATTAACCAGATGGACCTAGTAGAGATGGTCACATGGCATTATTTGTCTATCGCTTTACCCCAAAATGTAATAAGTATAGTCTTAGGTCACATAGAGTTTAGATATTAAGGAAATAAACATTGTATTAGCTCATTTACTTAGTTAAATATTCTTGAAATAATTGTAATCTGTACAGTTACTGTTTTCTCATAATCTTTCAGTAAAAACAATTTCTGCCTATGCTTTGGAAACTTCTTTGATTTTGTTAATCACAAGCCTGTCATCATAGCCTGAAGAAAAATGTATATAAACCCAACCTTCCCCAGAATAAAGTGGGATTGATTATACCAGAACTAGAGTCTGTGTCTTTCATTGTCCATCCATCGCCGACGCTGTCTCCCTGCACCCCGTTTACCAGTGTGGAACCCATGGACTCCTGCTAGGGCTTCACCCCGGCAATGAAAGGTATGCAGAGGTTATCTCATTTTTGTTTAATTTTCAAAATTGTAATAAAAATAATTTAAAAAAATTTTAGTTGTCGATGGACCTTTATTTTATTTATTTATGTATGGTGTTGAGAATAAAACCCAGTGCCTCACACATGCTAGGCAATCACTCTACCTCTGTACTACAACCCCAACCCATGAAAAATGATTTTGGACATCCTTTTATATGCTTATTTGACATCATCTCTATACATTTTTTAGTGAGGTATCAGATGTTTTACCCATTCTAAGTTGGATTGATTACTTTAATATCACTGAGTTTTAAGAGCTGTTTATATATTTTGTATACAAATCCTTCATCAAATTTGTATTTTGCAAATATTTTCTTCAAGTCTGTTTACGGTTTGTGCAGTTTCTTAATAGCACCTTTCATGGAGTATAAGTTTGTTTTTTTTTTTTTTTTTTTTTTCAGTGAAGTTCAAATTACCAATATTTTTCCTTCATGGATTGTGCTTTTGGTATTTTATCTAAGAGATAGCACCAAACCAAAGTTCACTTAGATATTCTCATTTTATCTTTAGTTGCATCTTAGTCCATTTTGTGCATCTTTAACAAAATATTTGAGTCTGGGTAGTTTATAAAGGAAAGTGTTTATTTTGGCTCACTGTTCTAGAGGCTAGATGGGCACCTGGCTGAGGCCATGGTTTGTCACAACATGGCAGATGACAGCACACAGTGGAAGTGTGTGGTAGAGATGTCATGAAGGCTGATCCCCAGAGCAGCAGTGTTCAGAAGTGAGAATTTTAGGAAGTGATTGCACCATGAGAGTTCTAATCTCACTAGTGGATAGTGGATTGATCTGTTGGTAGCTGAATGGACTATGGGAAGGTGGTGAACTGTAGAAAGTGGGGAAGCATTGGAGGAAGGAGGTCAGTGGAGGCAGGCCCTGTAATAGTATTTCTTGTCCCTGGACTCTGTGTCTTTCTCCTTTCTTCTTCCTGACTATTATGAACTAAATAGCTTACTCCACCACACATTTTCACCATGACGTTCTGCCCTACCTCAAGCCCAAACCAGTGGATTCAGCCAACCATGGAATAAAACTTCTTAAACCATAATTCATAATAAATCTTACCTCCCTTGAGTTGTTTTTCTTAGGTATTTCTGACAAAAGCATCAATGCAAAGTAATATTGACCATATTCCTAGATGTGTAACTTGTTACTTTTTTCTCAACCTTCTTTTCAAATGGGGAGAAGGGATTGAAGTACTCTTCAGGTTTGTAGCAAGAAGGTATGGAGAAATGGGCTAAAATCCTGGCTTTCTGATATTCAAGTGGATAATAATTGATGACTCCTGTGTTCTAGGTAAAGAATAAACTAACATCCCTGCTTTACTCCTTTATTTACCATATCCATGTGTATAAAATGTAAAATATTCACTTATAGATAAATGGCATTCTAAGTTAGTTAAACTCAATGAATACATTTGCTAAGCCCCTGTGGATAAAGCACTGTGCTAGTTACCCTGGAGGATGAAGAGGAAGAGTATATCAGTCCTTCCTCAAAGGAGCTTAAAATGCAGCCAGGGTTCTCAGTAAGTGAGAGCATTGATGTTAGACACCAATGGACCCAGCCTGGTGAAGGGAGATGGCAATGTAGGGCAGAGTCAACACTGGGCTCTATCTCCAAAGGATTTAGAACAAAAGGAATCTGGAAAATCTCTTCCAATGAATGTCTCACAGATAAGGGTTCACAAATACTTATCACGGATACTCTCCATGTTTTCCATTCATAGATTATATTTAGATAGTATCAAAATCAAAAGAAGATGCATAGCGATGGACTGGACAATCCAGTAACACATGGTTGGGCAAAGTCAAGATCCTGCTCAAGAAATAAATTCAGAGAAATTCAAAACATGAGTGTTGTTAATTGTCTTATAGAAAGAGAACATTTACTGCATTTAGCAGTACCTAGAGACTTCTGGAGGAAATATATTACTCAAGTGACCCAATTGATGACCCTATACCAAATAGCAAAACTTACACTGTCCTGATGGACACCTGAGGTCCCTCATGCACATGAGCAAGCTGGAAGAATGGCTGTGATTCTACAGTCAAGGAATAAAAGGCATCTCAGGTTAGGAGGCACAGGAGGAGGGAGGATTTGTACTATGACCAGATGGTAGTGGAGAAAATAATTTTAGGATTCTGAAACAGCAAGTGAGCTGGCTTAGAGTAACAATATTTCTTATAATAGGAGTGTAGCAAAACTGGACCTAATGGACACTAAATATATAGTATATGATCTGCAACCTTTCTCTATCAAATTTATCCTGGGCCAATAATAACTATTTTAATGGAATTCAGGAATTCCATTATAGGCTTAGATAAATCTCAGCACCACTATCATTACACAGAGTAATTGGAAGATGATGTGAGGTAAGAATGGCCACTCCTCATGATTATTGATGTCCATCTATGTTTTGGATGGGCCCTATATTGTTCAATATGTGAGCAAACTGAAAACAAAACTAGGATCATATTTACAAGTCTCAAAATGGGTGGACTTTACATGTACTCAAGGTTATACACAAGAATTTTTTAATCACATTGACCATGAAAATATCTCTTGTGTGACTAGAATGAAATCCATACATATCAGATATGAAATGTAGTGTTTAGTGGCAGTAGAAAACAAAAACAAAGCAAGAAAACATAAAGGAGGAGGTCAATAACACTGCATAGTGATGTCAAATTTTATTTAAGTTTGGTAAAACACCAACAAATGACCAGTAAGAGAAAAGATGTCAATATAAAAATTGAAGATAACAAGAATAATATTGATAAAAGAAACAACCCCAAATACTCATTACTTGGAGTTATATAGCAGTCTTCTATTTTTTGGTGGGGGGCAGGAGGTTTGGTACTAGAGGTTTAACCCAGGGGCAATTTACCATCCCAAATCATTTACTATTTTTATTTTTAGACAGGGTCTCATGAAGTTGCTGAAGGTCTCACTAAGTTTCTGAGGCTGCTCTTGTACTTGTGATTCTCTTTTCTCAGTTTCCTGAGCAGCTGGGATTCCAGGCGTTCATCACTGAGCCCAGCTCTACTATATATTTAAAGGGACTTAGAAATAATGAGTCGATCAGAGAAGAATATCATAACAGTTTTACATTGACAAAATTTACATTTTTGAGGAAAAGCCTTAAGATCCATTTTAATGTTAAAAAATGGTGAGGTGACTTCTGTGTATTGCTGAGGAAAATATAACTTGATGGGAAACTATTTCTGCTTATGCAAAAAGGAGAAACATGAAGTATGCTTAAATATTTGGGGAAAAGAGAGGTTGACTGTATTGGTATAAGGCTACACAACTGTTGAGACTGGAAGATGAGTGGGGGTTCCACATCTGTGATGATCTTCTGAAGAGAATATGTGGCCTGTGGGTCAGCCTGGATAAGACAACTGAAAGACAGGGGCTTCCCCCCATTCCATGACATCTCCAACCATTTGTTAGACTGTTACTTGGTGCACTGGCCCTACCTCCTCATTCCATAGTCTGAGTCTGAGATATAGGCTGAGACTTCAACTCTGAGCTTTGGCATCTGGAGCCTTGTATTTTGTACTAAGGACTCCTCAAAGTTACAGGGTGTTGATCAGCTTTTTCTCTAAAGTAATTTAATGATTAGGCTATTGCCATCCCTTAGGCCTCATGAAACTTCTTTGATTTTATTTATCTTTAGCCCATGACATGTTTGGTTTACCTCATTGCAGCCCCAGTCTGTACCTTTTCTGTCTCAAATGTCATCTTGGCAGTTTCTGTCAGCTCTTCACCTGATCTATAGACAGAAATGAATCTCCTAGAAATCAACAGGAATTGTAATTTCAACTGAAAGAGAATAAAGAGCAGTTTGAAGACCTCAATGAAAAATTTCTTATATCTAAATCTGCAACATAGTGTTTGGTCAATCAGCTGCAAAAGTACCATAAATTGTAGATGGGGTCAGTCAGCAAGTGATGAATGATCAGCTGTTTCCACTGAGAAACAAAATGTTCTTCAACTTGATTTTCCTCTCCTTCCATGTAATTCCATCCTTAATATATTTGTAGAAATTAGGGATTGGTATTTAACCTTCAATTTACTGACAATGTAAAAATGAGGCACAAAGACTATAGCATCTTCTAATTTACTTGTAGGTATAGAGTGGGAATATGGTTAATGTCCCAGCTACTGACTGCTATTGGAGGCAAAATTGTCTGTTCTTTTCAAGAATAGCTCACACCTTTTTTACTAGGATCCTCTCTGTGTCATATCAGATCCTTCAGGCATATAACAAGTGTGTTGATCTAAGAGTCTGGGACTAATGATTTTCACTCAGTTCAAGCTTCTGTCAAGTACTAAGTGGACAGAATTTTTTGGTTATGCTGGGAACCAGTGTGACAGTGCACAGTACCTTCTTAAAGGAGCTCAAGTACAGTTTTGTGCTGACTGAAACAGTGGTATCCAGAAGTGACATGTTCAAGACCAGGGACTCTGATGGTGACAAATCCCCATTTCCAGGGACACAGTCTCTTCTTATGAATGTAGGAGAGTCTTATACCTGCAGTACAATATACAGTTTCTGCCAGGTGTGGTGGCTTACACCTGTAGTCCCAGTGGCTCAGGAGGCTGAGGCAGAAGGATCACAAGTTCAAAGCCAGTCTCAGAAAATCAAGGCACAAAGCAATTCAGTGAGGCTCTGTCTCTAAATAAAATGAAAGATAGGGCCGGGGATGTGGCTCAGTGGTTGAGTGACCCTGATTTCAATCCATGCTACAAAAAAAAAATGTTTCTGGGACATCAGAGAATATTTAGTACCCTATAGGTCTGTCCCTGAGCTGCTGAACCTTCAGGGTTGCTAGATAGCCAGTCAGTTTGGAAGATACTGTATGGTCTGAAATATGTGCTTCGAGGTCAAGGCAAGAATGAAGTGAGATGGAGAAGACTGTCCCCCCCAGTGAAAACCCAAGCTGCTTAGAAGGTTGGAGGCCCATCCCTCCAACCATCTGCTTTGCAATGGGACCCCAGTGGCTTATCAGTAAGGTGGGCTGTTGGGACTAAAGGAATCATGGAAAAATTACCTGTGCTAATGACTATGGTAAGAAATAACCTGGCTTGAATTTGCCTACATTTTTCCAAAAAATTATTGACTTTTTTTTTCATATGGAAGAAATAAAAAAATATACAGAAAGTTTTTAAGGAATTCAAGAAATAAATTTTGGGAAAAGGCAAACTATATTATAGTAATTTTTTTTTCTTAGAATCAAGTATAATTGTAGGAAAAATATGAAGAAGTATATCCCTCAAGACCCTATTAACTGTGTATAGAGTATGGCACCAGTCAGTCTCCTGGGCTCTAATCCAGGTTTCTTGTCTTTTCTTCAGTTTCCTACTCTGTTTATGTGGTATATCGTAGTACTTACATTTATGAGTTGTCATGTAGGTATTAATTCTCTTATTGCTTTTACATGTGTCTGGCATAAACACTGATAGTTTACTCTTCAATTACTTCCATTTTAATACAAACTTATTAGTGTTAGGCATATTTCTTTCAGACATTTACAGTCTTAAGCCTTATATTTTACACAAGAGTATCAAGATAAAGCATTTTATGTTGGATATCCTTGTTTTCTGAAGTTGTGTTCAAAAGGGAACCTTCAGCCTTGCAGTGCTACGGGCCTTCCTGAGTGTACAGAGTCTGTGCTTCATGCCCAGTTATTATTTGACTCAAGAGTCTTTAGTAATTACAGTAGTCTAGGATTCAAAGGCAAATGTGAATCTGATTGCCAGATACATTGAATTACTGTCTAATGATATTTCCTGTGTCTTTGAACTTCTCTTTCCTCATCTACAAATTGAGGATAATCATATGTATTTGGGGAGATTTAAAAAGGTGGAGGTCCATGCATATAGCCTGGGACTTGAAGCTTCTGTTGTCCCTGGGGTGGGCCTGCCTCCTCCTCTGAAGGCAATGCCTATGGCAGTATGTCCAGCTGTCCACTGAGGCAGGCCTATTTGTCTCTTCTCAGATCGTGAAAAGGACAAAGACATCAATGATCATGTGATGGGAGAGAAGTTTCAGAGCAAGGATGGGGAACTAGCAGAGAGGCTGATGCTAGCTGAAAAGCTCAGGAAAGGGGGCTATGTGCAGTTCAGGCAGGTAGGAAGGTCTGTGAATCAACTCTGACAGTTCAGCTGGGGCAACTAAGAGCCCATTTGAGCAAAAAAAGGGCATGAGATCCCATGACAGGCACATGCCTCCCAAATAATTATAAAACTACTAATCAATAAATCATGTTGTGCATTATGTCTAAAATTGTTATGGAAAGCTTCATTTCCACTTTTACAAAATGCACCAAGCTTAAATAATTACCAAATATAAAATTAAACAAGTTTTTATGTGAACAACCTAGTTGTGCAAACTTTGGTGTAGTCATAATGTTGTGCAAGTGCTGCTTCATTTACTCTTAGTCCAAATCACCTCCTGAGTGCTGATGACTTCTTGAGTCTGTCAATCTCTTCCTTTTTAATTGTTCCCATTAACCCCAGCTGTGTGAATCAGGACACATTTTGTGTATAGCTTACATTCTATCCTGGCACAATGCACTATGTGTATCATCACATGGAGATGTCCTTGGCCAAATGAGAAAATGAAGGGGAATCTTTATGTAGAAGATTCAAGAAGACACCTAACTTTAGAGACTGTCTAGGAATCTTAGAGAGCACTTTCTTATACAGAATAGGTCTATGTTTGCCCACACCCCTTTTTTTTCCTTTTGTCATAGACTAAGAGAATTCTGCTTTGAGAGATCCTTGGGTATGTTCTCACCAAAACATTTGTCAAAGTTCATATGATCTATTGTAAAACTCTACAGACTTAAATTTATCTGTATTCTACTTTGGAAAATTACTATCATATTTAAGATCAGAGCCTGGAGCTGTTCCATTTAAGGAAGAAATTACAACAGTGCAGAGATATGTCATTTCTATTCAACTAATATCTGAAGTAACTTCTCACCCAGAAACACCCTGACAGTCACCAGAGGCAAGACCTCCATTAGCTCCTGGTTGAGGGGCACAGATTGGCAAAGTGGCTGTCCACAAACAGCCCATGTAAAGTGGCCATAGGCCCTGTTTACACTGAGCAGCACCCAGGTTCCAGTTCTCTGAATCTCAGGCTGTTCCATTCACCAAGTGATCTTTTGGCAAGCTCTTCTGTTTTCCAGGTCAAATTTAGGGTATGGTAATTTCAGGATGCCTGAGTTAGAACACAGAAGACAAATACACAGCACAATAATAAAAGCAGTCCAACAATGTCATCTCTCCATGATTATAAATAGCTTCAGGATTAAAAGGAAGCATCTACCTAATGTTTAAGAAGAGAAAGGGGATATGACAGAAGGCCACATGTTAAACTGACATCACTCTGGATTAGGAGTAAAGAGTGTCCCAGCCTCCATTCTGACTGCTTTGCTTACTACTCTAAACTAGGGTTTATTTTATCTCTACTGAATCTCTATGTCCTTATCTATAGAATTAGCTGCAGAGTATATGCAACCAACATGTGTGGAATAAATATTCATAGGTGATTTGGAAATTATATAGACCCTCAGTCTTTGGACTTTGTTTTGAGCCTTGATACAGTAACATCTAATATTGGGAATGTTGCATGTGATTATTAATATTATTATTTGATTATTATTAATATGATTTTTGTTTTGTTGATCAATGTATAAATAGAAGAGTTGAAAGTTCTTTCTAGGCTACATAGGTAAGATCACACCAAGAGTTTTATAAATTGTCCCAGGTCATATGTGAAAAGTAACATTAATAAACTAAAACACAGAGTATTAGAAACAAACTTTTGAAGCCCTTTTACATATAGAATAGTTGATAGTCTGAACAAGAAAAAGAAACTGGGGACATCAAAGATTCTAATCAATGAAGTCATTTTCCCACTTCTGCCTGATTTTACCTGAAGGTATATGAAAGACCCTTTATCACACAGGATAAATTATAAAGATAACTCAGTAGTAAACCATGTATAATCTAATGGCATATTTTTCTTCTAGGCTGTTGGGAGAAATCCTAGTTCTTGGCTGGAGCAGTGAATGTCCCAAGTGTGTAAGAAAAACTTGCAGGGAGGAGCATCCCACTTCTCTGATCAAGGAAAGTAAACAACTGCCACAAGTTAACTCAATGTTAAGAAGGGAACTCGTATAAGAACCTGGTGGTCTCCACTATGGCACATTGTGATTGGGCAAGAAGTGAATGAAATGTATGCCTGTTCCCACAATAAACAAGTTTTCAGGCTGTTTGTCAAAAGCCTGCTTCCACCCAGCTCCCAGAGTCTGGGGGTCTTGACTCCACGTCCTTACCAGCATCTGAACTAGCCTGGCACAACTACATTTTGGCACCCAACGTGCCTCATCTACTCACAGACCTTGGGATTGGTGAGTCCCCACTGATTTGGTAAGAGCCCCTTCATATTTGGAGTGCTGATGGTCCTGAGAGTGAGCACAGGACCACTCCCCCATTTTTCTTCCCTGTTTGTACTGATTGTTCTAATCCACAAGAAAAGGCACACATAGCTGCTGGCTCCTGTTACTCACCCCTCCCTCACCAGTGGCTCTGCTGTCACTTTCGGTTCTCCTGGCAAATTCACATAAGTTATTGACCCTCCCCCGAATTTGGAAGCACACCTCCCTCTGTGGAGATTTTTACCAGAGACACCATGCAGATATATAGCCGTAAATAATGACTCATGGAAGTTCCCCTGTTAAACATGAGATATATTGGATCCTAAACACTTCACTGTATGTCAGAAGATAGGCTGCCTTAGTTCTTCCATGGGTCACCTATCTTTGGCTTAGGGGTACTCATTGCAACTTACTTTACAGTCCTTCTCCTTGTTCTTTTTTTTTATTAAAAATCATAAATTTACATAGGGCAATGTTGTTTGATTCATTCTGTTACTTTTTTCCCTTTCCCCCACACTTCCCACCCCACTTTTCCCTCTATACAGTCCTTCCTTCCTCCATTATTACCACCCTCATTATCCCCAAACCTAAACCTAACCCTAATGCTAAAGCTAACCCCTACTACCCACCATTATATGTCCTCATCTGCTTATCAGCGAGATCATTCGACCTTTAGTTACTTGAGATTGGCTTATCTCACTTAGCATGATATCCTCCAATTTCATCCATTTGCCTGCAAATACCATAATTTTATCATTCTACATGGCAGAGTAGGTTTCCATTGTATATATATATGCCACAGTTTCTTTATCCATTCATCAATTGAAGGGCATCAAGTTTGGTTAAACAATCTGGTTATGGTGAATAGAGCAGCTATGAACATTGATGTGCTTGTATATCTGTAGGATGCTGATTTTAAGTCCTTTGGGTATAGGCCAAGGAGTGGCATAGCTGGGTCAAATGGTGGATCCATTCTAAGCTTTCTGAGGAATCTCCATACTGCTTTCAAAGTGTCTGCACTAATTTGCAACCCCACCAGCAATGTATGAGTGTACCTTTTTCCCCACATCCTCGCCAAAACCTGTGGTTGCTTGTGTTCTTGATAATCGCCATTCTAATTGGGGTGAGAAGAAATCTTAGGGTAGTTTTGATTTGCATTTCTCTTATTACTAGAGATGTTGAACATTTTTTCATATGTTTGTTGATTGCTTGTAGATCTTCTTCTGTGAAGTGTCTATTCATTTCCTTAGACCATTTGTCGACTGGATTATTTGAATTCTTGGAGAAGAGTTTCTTGAGTTCTTTATAGATTCTGGAGATTAGTGCTCTATCTGAAGTATGAGTGGCAAAGATATTCTCCCACTCTGTAGGCTCTTTCTTCACATTGCTGATAGTTTCCTTTGCTGAGAGAAAGCTATTTAGTTTGAATCCATCCCAGTGGTTGATTCTAGCTTTTATTTCTTGTGCTATGGGAGTCCTGTTAAGGAAGTCTGATCCTACACCAAGTTCAAGATTTGGACCTACTTTTTCTTCTATAAGATGCAGGGTCTCTGGTCTGATTCTGAGGTTCTTGATCCATTTTGAGTTGCGTTTTGTGCAGCGTGAGAGATAGGGGTTTAATTTCATTCTGTTGCATATGGTTCTCCAGTTTTTCCAGCACCATTTGTTGGAGAGGCTATCTTTTCTCCATTGCATATTTTTGGCCCCTTTGTCTAGTATGAGAAAATTGTATTTATTTGGGTTTGTGTCCATGTCCTCTATTATGTACCATTGATCTACCTGTCTATTTTGGTACCAATACCATGCCGTTTTTGTTACTATTGCTTTGTAATAGAGTTGAAGATCTGGCATTGCGATACCCCCTGCTTTGCTCTTCCTACTGAGGATTGCTTTAGCTATTCTGGTTTCTTATTCTTCCAGATGAATTTCAAAATTGCTTGCTCTAATTCTGTAAGGTTCATCATTGGGATTTTAATTGGAATTGCATCGAATCTGTATAGCACTTTAGGTAGTATTTCCATTTTGACAATATTAATTCTGCCTATCCAAGAACATGGAAGATCTTTCTGTCTTCTAAGGTTTTCTTTAATTTCCTTCCTTATTGTTCTGTAGTTCTCATTGTAGAGGTCTTTCACCTCTTTTGTGAGATTGGTTCCCAAGTATTTTATTTTTTTGATGCTATTGTGAATGGGGTAGATTTCCTAATTTCTCTTTCTGAAGATTCATCACTTATGTATAAAAATGTGTTGGATTTATGAGCATTGATCTTGTAATGTGATACTTTACTGAATTCACTTATGAATTCTAAGAGTTTTCTAGTGGAATTTCCAGTTTCCTCTAAATATATAATCATGTCATCAGTGAAAAGGGATAATTTGAGTTCTTCTTTTCCAATTCATATCCCTTTAATTTCTTTGGTTTGTCTAATTGCTCTGGCTAGAGTCTCAAGAATGATGATGAATTGAAGTGGTGAAAGAGGGATCCTGGCCTTGTTCCAGATTTTAGGGGGAATGCTTTCCATTTTTCACCATTTAGAATGATATTGGCCATAGGCTTAGCGTAGATGGCCTTTACAATGTTAAGGAATGTTCCCACTACCCCAATATTTTCCTAGTGTTTTGAGCATGAAGAGGTGCTGTATTTTATTGAATGCTTTTTCTGCATCTATTGAAATAATCATGTGATTCTTAACTTTTAGTGTGTTGATATGGTGAATGACATTTATTGCTTTCAGGATGTTGAACCAACCTTGCATCCCTGGGATAAAACCCATTTGATCGTGGTGCAATAAGTTTTTAATATATTTTTGCATGTGATTTGCTAAGTTTTGTTGAGAATATTTGTGTCAATGTTCATTAAGGATATTGGTCTGAAATTTTCTTTCCTTTATGTGTCTCTGTCTGGTTTAGGTATCAGGGTGATATTGGCTTCATAGAATGAGTTTGGGAGGGCTCCCTCCTCTTCTATTTTATGGAATATTTTGAGAAGTATTGGAATGAGCTCCTCTTTAAAAGTTTTGTAGAACTCGGCTGAGAACCAAACTGGTCCCGGACTTTTCTTTGTTGGTAGGCTTTTGATGACCTCTTCTATTTCATTGCTTGAAATTGATTTATTTAAGTTGTGTATGTTCTCCTCATTCAGTTTAGTTAATTCAGGTATCTCTAGAAACTTGTTCATATCTTTGGGGTTTTCTTTTTTGTTGGAGTATAGATTTTCAAAATAGCTTCTAATTATGTTTTGTATTTCATGCGTGTCTGTTGTGATGTTTCCTAGTTCATTCTGACTTTTAGTAATTTGAGTTTTCTCCCTCTTTCTCTTTGTTAGTGTGGCGAAGGGTTTATCAATTTTTTGTATTTTTTCAAAGACCCAACTATTTATTTTGTTAATTTTTCTGATAGTTTATTTTGTTTCAATTTCATTGATTTCGGCTCTCATTTTAACTATTTCCTGTCTTCTACTACTTTTGGTGTTGGTCTGCTTCTCTTTCTCTAGGGCTTTGAGCTGTCGTTTTAAGTCATTTATTTGTTGATTTCTACTTCTATTGTTGAATGCGCCCCATGAAATAAATCTTCCTCTAAGTACTGCTTTCATAGTGTCCTGGAGATTTTGATATGATGTGTCTTCGTTCTTGTTTACTTGTAAAATTTTTTTATTTCCCTCCTAAGGTCTTTTGTTATCCATTCATCATATAATAGTGTATTACTTAATCTCCAGATATTGGAGAAATTTCAGTTATTAATTCTGTTATTTATTTCTAACTTCAATCCATTATGATCTGATAGAATACAAGGTAGTATCTCTATCTTCTTGTATTTGCTAACATTAGCTTTGTGGCATAAGACATGATCTATTTTAGAGAAGGATCCATGTGCTGCCGAGAAGAAAGTGTATTCATTCTTTGTTGGATGGTATATTCTATATAAGTCGGTTAAGTCTAAATTGTTGATTGTGTTATTGAGATCTATTGTTTCTTTATTCAATTTTTGCTTGGACGATCTATCCAGCAGTGAGAGAGGTGTGCTAATATTGCCTAGTATTATTGTGTTGTTGTCTATTTGGTTTCTGTAATTGAGAAGGATTTGTTTGATGTACATCAATGAGCCAATGTTCAGGCATAGATATTTGTGGTAGCTATGTCTTACTGAATTGTGCTTCCCTTAAGCAGAATGTAATGTCCTTCTTTATCCCTTCTGACTAGTTTTGACTTGAAGTTCACATTATCTGAAAAGAGGATGGATACTCCAGCTTTTTTGCTGTGTCCATGTGCATGGTATATTTTTTCCCATCCTTTCACCTTTAGTCTATGTGTATCACTTTCTATGAGATGAGTCTCTTGCAGGCAGAATATTGTTGGATTTTTCTTTTTAATCCAATCTGCCAATCTATGTCTTTTGATTGATGAGTTCAGGCCATTAACATTCAGGGTTATTATTGTGATATGATTTGTATTCCCAGTCATTTGACTCATTTTTGTTTTTCGACATGATTTGGTTTCTCCTTTATTTTGCTATTCCTTTAGACTAGTTCCTCCCATTGCTGTTTTGCATTGTTGTTTTTCATCTCTTCCTCATGGAACATTTTGCTGAGAATGTTCTGTAATGCTGGCTTCTTTTGTAAATTCCTTTAGCTTTTGTTTATCATGGAAGGATCTAATCTCATCGTCAAATGTGAAAGTAAGTTTTGCTGGGTATAAGATTCTTGGTTGCCATCCATTTTCTTTCAGGGCTTGGTAAATGTTGTTCCAGGCCCTTCTAGCTTTTAGGGTCAGGATTGAAAAATTCACTGATTTTTTATTGGTTTCCCCCTGAACGTAATCTGATTCTTTTCTCTCGTGGCCTTTAAAATTGTGTCTCTATTTTTTATGTTAGGTATTTTCATAATTATGTTCCCTGGTGTGGGTCTGTTGTAATTTTGTATATTTGGAGTCCTATATGCCTCTTGTACTTGGTTTTCCATTTTATTCTTCAGATTTGGGAAATTTTCTGATATAATTTCATTGAATAGATTTTTCATTCCTTTGGTTTGTTTCTCTAAGCCTTCCTCAATCCCAATAATTCTGAAATTTGGCCTTTTGATGATATCCATAATTCTTGTAGATTCTGTTCATGATTTCTTACCCTCTTCTCTGTTTGTTCAACTTTGTTTTCAAGATTAAATATTTTGTCTTCAATGTCTGAGGTTCTGTATTCCAGGTGTTCTATCCTATTGGATTTGCTTTCTATGGAGTTTTAACTTGGTTTATTGTTTTATTCATTTTAAGGATTTCTGTTTTTTTCTGTTTTTTGTTTTTTGTTTTTTTTTTCAGTATCCCTAACTCTTTATTGAAATGATCTCTTGCTTCTCCTATCTGGTCTTTTAACTGTTGATTGGTGCGATCATTTAATGCCTGCATTTGCTCTTTCATCTCCTTCAATGCCTGCATTTGCTCTTTCATGTCCTCATTTGCTCCCCTGATTATTTTAATTATGTACATTCTGAACTCCGTTTCTGATATTTCTTCTGCTGTGCTGTCAGTGGGTTCATTGAAATAGTATCTAGGTTTGTTTGGGACATTTTCATCCCTTGTTTTTTCATATTGGTCAGATATCACTGGGACTCTGAGATATTGCAGATTTCCTCTATTGGCTTTTAGTGTCCCTGTACATTTCCAGTACATCACCTCCCAGCCTTCAGTAACCTGAGGTCTTTGAGGAACTTGATAACGCAGTGCTTCCGAAGAAACCTGCCCCTAGCCTACTACTGGTTCCAGGTCTTGGAGCTGACTCTGTGTGGAAAGGCTCTTACTGGGCGGTCTGCTCTGAGAAGCTGACCATGAAAGGAGCCTGCTGCCAGAGGGAGCAGGGCTGCTTGGGGAAGTCCCTGGCTCCCCTGTTTTGGTCCCTGAAACTGCCTGCAGGCTGGAGCTCACCACTGGCTCTGGGACTCAGAACTGGTTCTGTGCAGAAAAGCTCTCACTGGGGGGCCTACATTGAGAAGCTGGCATTGTGGGAAGAGTCCACTGCTGGAGGGTGCAGGTTTACCTGGGAAGACTCTAGCTGCCCTGCCCTGTTCTGAGAATCTGCCCCTATCTGGGCCTGCTGCCCAGGCTGAGCTTTACCCGGTGGGGGAGACTCATGCCCTGGCTCTATTTTAGTCTGAGTCTCTCAATGCCTCCCCTTCTTGAATCCTGGGTTCTGGAGTGACAGAAGATGTAGTCATCCTCTAGTCCACCATTTTGGGTTGGCCCATGGAAAGATCCAGCCAGCAGAGGGAGCAGGACCACCTGGAGAAATCTCTGGCTGCCCTGCCCTGTTCCCAGAAGCTGCGTTCGGCAGGAGCTCTCCACTGGCTCCAGGACTTGTGGCTGGCTCTGTGTAGAAAGGCTCTCCCTGTGTGGTCTGCTCCAAGAAGCTAGTCTTGAAAGGGTCCTTCCATCAGAGGGAGCAAGGCTGTTTAGGGAAGTCCCTGGCTGCCCTGTCTTGGTCCCTGAAACTGCCTGCAGGCTGGAGCTTGTTGCTGGCTCTGGGACTCAGAGCTGGTTCTGTGCATAAAGGCTCTCACTGGGGGGCCTGCTCTGAAAAGCTGGCTGTGTGGGAGGAGCCCACCTCTGGAGGGAACAGGGCTACCTGGGGAAGACTCTAGCTGCCCTGCCATGTTCTGAGAAGCCACCCCTATCCAGGCCTGCCTCCTGGGCCAAGCTTCACTCAGTGGGGGAGACTCACCCCATGACTCTATTTTAGTCCGAGTCTCTCAATGCCTCCCCTTCTTGAATCCTGGGTCCTAGAGTGACAGGAGATGCAGTCACCCTCTAGTCTGCTATCTTGGATCGCCCCCGCAGCTGACTCTTAACAAGACAGGAACAAGTGAATTTGACCAGCTTTATCTTAAACATCTAGAAAAACAGTTATAAACAAAACATTCTTGAGTATTTAAAAGAAACAATATTTAAATGTAACTTATAAAATACACTTGTGTTAGCCCAATAGAATAAGTAAAGTTTGGAAGTTATGAAAGAGAGATTCTTTGGCAAATGTGCCTGATAACTCTCAAGAGAAACTGCCAGAGTCAGAAATTTTTAGTCAGTTTAAGGCCTACAGATTTTCCTAAGATACACAGTTAGGCTTAATTTATGTTTGCTAGTATGATTATCTACCCCTAAGTAACTGAAATATTGAGATCACTACTAAACACATGTTATACCAATAAAAGGATATTTTAGAAAATAAGATTACACCAAGTAGTTTAGTTATATTTTCTGGGGACATCAATGACATTACGAGTTAAATGTGATGTTTACAATTCTGATAACTTTGACAATGTTAAGGTTTCCACACAAAGGCCTTGTCCTCTCCAGCCTTTGGTAGGTCTTGGTATGGAAACAATTTCTCAGTTCTTCTACCACCTAATGAGGGATTATTGACTTCTGTCATCTTCATGACATGTTCCAGATGCTGCAACATTTATTTTGTATTAACCTCATTTCAATACTCATGTCTTTTGTTTCTCTCTCATAGAAGCTCCCACCACCAGATGACTTTACAACCTGCTCTTCCCCAACCAGACTTCCTCCATGGACCCCCCCATTGACCCAGTTTCTAAAAGGGAACTCCAAACTGCTTGCCCCATGTTGCCCCCTTCCAGCTCAAAGGAGTCAGAGCAGTCATCACTCCCTTTCCTTACAGCAGTAAAGAGTCCCTAAAGCAAAAGGGGGGAATGAAGCCAGAATTGTGGACAGGAAATTAGTGTAGAAATAGGGGATCAAGTGAAGTGGAGGAAATGGAGGCCAAGAAAGCCATCTGCCTCTTGATGTTGGAGACTGCCCCTGGGAGAATGGAAAGATGATTACCAGACTTACCTGGCTGAATCACTTTGGCCCTTCCCCTACCCATTTTATTCTCACTGTATGCATCTTCCTGCACAACCAGGCCTAGTCACAGGCAGGAAGGAGAGACGGGGGGGGGGAGAAAGAACTGGAGAAAAAGAGACCTTAACCTATAAAGGATGTAGGGTGTGCTCACTTCTTGGGACTTTAGAACATCAGCCATGGCCCCCTCCTTCTTCCTGGGAGAAGTCTTATGTTATTACCTTAAATAGAACCTGTTTAATATGCTAAATCCTATTATAATGTTATGATTACCCTGCATACTCTTCCTTATAATACTTGCAGTTCTTAAATGTTTGTGGTCCATTTTCACCAAAAGAATCACAAGGATTCATGTCAATCAAGTCCTCCTAAGAATCCC
>NW_027632805.1:1175695-1283808 GCF_902686455.1 Sciurus vulgaris | reverse complement strand
AGAGGAACTTAAGTTCACTAATTGCGGATGATATGATTCTATATTTAGAGGATCCAAAAACCTCCTCCAGAAAACTTCTAACCTCATCATGAATTCAGCAAAATAGCAGGCTATAAAATAAACATGCATAAATCTACAGCATTTATATGCAAGCATGAAACAGCTGAAAGGGAAATAGGAAACACTCCATTTGCAATAGCCTCAAAAAAAATAAAATACTTGGGTATCAATCACACAAAAGAGGTAAAAGATCTCTACGATGACAACTACAAACACTGAAGAAAGAATTAAGGAAGACCTTAGAAGATGGAAATATCTCCCATGTTCTTGGATAGGCAGAATTAATATTGTTAAAATGGCCATACTATCTAAAGTGCTATACAGATTCAATGCAATTCCAATTAAAATCCCAATGATGTACCTCACAGAATAGAGGAAGCAATTCATGAAATTCATCTGGAAGAATAAGAAACCCAGAAGAGCTAAAGCAATCCTTAGCAGGAAGAATGAAAAAGGGGGTATCACAGTACCAGAACTTCAACTATACTACAAATCAATAGTAACAAAAACAGCATGGTATTGGCACCAAAATAGACAGGTAGATCAATGGTACAGAATAGAGGACATGGACACAAACCCAAATAAATACAATTTTCTAATACTAGACAAAGGTGCCAAAAATATACAATGGAGAAAAGATAGTCTCTTCAGCAAATGGTGCTGGGAAAACTGGAAATCCATATGCAACAGAATGAAACTAAACCACTATCTCTCACCCTGCACAAAACTCAACTCAAAATGAATCAAGGACCTCGAAATCAGACCAGAGATCCTACATCTTATAGAACAAAAAGTAGGTCCAAATCTTCACCTTGTTGGCTTAGGATCAGACTTCCTTCACAGGACTCCCATAGCACAAGAAATAAAAGCAAGAATCAATAACTGGGATAGATTCAAACTATAAAGCTTTGTCTCAGCAATGGAAACTATCAGCAATGTGAAGAGAAAGCATACAGAGTGGGAGAATATCTTTGCCTCTCATACTTCAGATAGAGCACTAATTTCCAGAATCTATAAAGAACTCAAAAAACTCTACACCAAGAATACAAATAACACAATCAACAAATTGGCTAAGGAAATGAACAGACACTTCACAGAAGAAGATGTACAAGCAATCAACAGTTATATGTTTATTGATGAAAGAAACATTCTCTATATGTGAGAATACAGTATTCACTGACCACATTAATCTACTCAGCACTGAAGTTATGGGATAGTGCATTTTTTATTTCCAATTGAATTAAATTTAAATAGCTACATTTTTACAATTTTAGAACTTACAGAATAGAAAAATCATAGGTGAAGTGGTATAACTAGATACACTAGCTTATCATATGACACATTTTTTTTTTTTTTTTTTGTGGTGCTGGGGATCAAACACAGGACCTTGTGCTTGCAAGCAAGCACTCTACTGACTTAGCTATCTCTCCAGCCCGACACAATTATTTTATGTGGTTAAAAATAAAGAAGCTGGAATAGGAAAGACAGTAAGATAAATCATACAGAACTTTCTTATGTTTATATGTGAATGCATCACCAATGAAAATCCACATCATGTGCAACGATGGGATTTGAATAAGTTTTATTTCATGCATGTATATGTCAACATGTACTCTATAGTCATGTATATCTAAGAAGAAAAAATAAAAATAAATTAATTTTTAAAAATTAAATAAGCTGGTAACAGTAGGACCTGCCTACAATCCCAGCCTTGGGAGGGTGAGGCAGGAGGATGACAAGTTCAAGATCATCATCAGCAACTCAGCAAAGCCCCAAGCACTTAGAATGACCTGTCACTAAGTAAAAAATAGAAAAGGCTGGGATACACCTCAGTAGTTAAATCCATCTGGGTTCAATTCCTGGTTAACTGTTCCCCCAAATTTAAATAATCTTCTTTAAATATTTGTCTAACTTGAAATGAGAGTCCAGGTATTTCTACATTATGAAAAATGTTATGTGAACTCCCAACAGCTTGCTTTGGGTCTGGCAATATAGCTCAGTGTTAGAGTGCTTACCTAGTATACAGAAGAACTTGGGTTTGATCTTCAGCACTACAGAAAGAAAAAATGAATTGCTTTGATTTTGGCTTAGAAATAATGTAATATTGGGAATCATGATCCTATATGAACATAAAATGTACAAGCTTTTAAACTATTGAGAATTAAAGAAAAAGAAAAAGAAATATGAGATAATTATTTTCATATTGAAACTAACTTATGAAACAATAATTTCTAATACCGACAGGTTAGATGGATTTATTTAAACAACTGAAAATAAAAACTTTGTCCTTTAATTTTACATATACAAAATTGCCAATGAAATATTCAGGTGCAGGTTATATGTATTTCGTATATATAAATTTTCAATTATGTTCTTTATGATATTATGAAGTAGGGAATATTCTCAATTCAGAGTCTCATAAATTTACCTAAAGTACATACATAATGCAGACTATTGTTGAAGTCAAATTTGGAGCTAAACCATTAATTTTGTCCTAAACATTTCTGACATAATGAAAGGTTATTGTGTATATGTATTTGTGTGTGAACAACTTATTGCTTAAACCATCCATAAATAGTCTTTATTTCACTGGGTTATACATTACTAGCACTTATAATATCAGTGATAACACTAGATAAATTTATTTATATGTGTTTGAAGTGAAAATTAATGCTTCCTTATTTTTTCCATTCTTAGGATTACCTAAGAACACAGCTTCCCATTTTTTGAAATAAGCCTTCTTCTGCCTGTGTTGAAAACTTTTACTGTACCAATTTCCTCTATCCCTCTGGATTCAAACCACTTTATCTATCATCTATCTATCTATCTATCTATCTATCTATCTATCTATCTATCTATTATCTATCTATTTATTCCTAGTCCTGGGGATTTAACCAGTTGAACTTATTCACTGAGCCACATCCCTGGTACTTTTTGTATTCTATTTTGAGCCAGGATAAATTAGAGAGTTAATTTACTTACAGCCTCACTAAGTTATGGAGGCTGGCTTTGAACTTATGATCTCCCTGCCTCTGCCTCTTCAATGGCTTGAATTATAGGTGGGTGCCACTGGTTGCTGGCTCTGTGTTTCTAAAGTGCCCACATCTCTTGGAGTCTCTGCTCTTGATCCCTTGCACCTTTAGATCAGAGGAACAACGAAACAGCCAGGCTGGTCCTGGACGAATTCAAGATGACCTTGCCTATAAGAAGGATAATATCCTACTTCTACCAAACACTCATAAAAATTACTGATTTCTGAGTTAGAACACATGGTCCAAATATGTGGATAAGTTTGATTTTGGTTAATGAACACCATAGTGTTCAGAAACGTGCAGTGTTTTCTCTGATTTTCTTTTTGCATTCACTACAAAGATCCTGAGATTCAATCTTTTCAATTAGACATCATGTGCAACACTGAATCTTTCAATGGGATCTAAATGAGTACACAAGTTCCAGTTTAAGATAAAATTTTCTGTACCCATAAAGACCTCACATTAAAATTGAAGTACATTAGAATGGGTTAAGGGAAAGTCAATTCTGGTGAGAAAATCATCAGCAATATCTACTATGGGAATGGCTTACTACCTCCTTTTGCCTGATGACAACAGAATTCCTTACTATATGAGACAGATACAGAAATAACTTTGTGCAAATAAAATGTTTAATATATATAATAAAAGTCATGTATATATATATATACATAATATTTAATATTTAATATATATAATATATATAATATTTAATATATAATATAAGTCATGTATATATATATATATATATATGCACACACACACTTTTTTTTGTGGGGATACTGGTGATTGAAACCAGGGGTTCTTAATCACTGAGCCATATCCCCAGAACTTTTTTAAATTTTGAGATAGTGCCTTGCTATATCACTTAGTATCCCACTAAGTTGCTGAGGCTAGCTTGAAACTTTCAATCCTCCTTCCTCAGCCTCCTGAGCCATTGAAATTACAGGTATGTGCCCCTGTGCCAAGGAAATAACATATTTTAAAAAATAAAATTTCTGCCTACATGCATCAATATGATCCATTTAGGCCTTTAAGAAGTTTAAAAATTGCGGGGGCACCTGGCTCTCCTTGCAGTGCTTGACAGAGTTCCACTCAAGGATGATTGCAGAGACTCATCCTAAAAGGATTGTAGCCAGATGTATGCCTCCCTAGCTTGGATGTTATTCTGTGGAGTTTTCATAATAATATATTACTCACTTCAGTCTGAGGATCTTGCTAGAGGTGATGGGAATAATTCTACAAATTTCCAGAAAAACATCACGGAGACAAAACACATGTTGAACCCTGTGATGTTAACCTCACTACAGGAGAAATGGTTTTATTATGTTAAAAATCAAACATTGCATTTACTGGCACAGCCAGAACCTGTTGGGGCACAGAAATTTATATATAACAATGTTTCCCCAAGTTCTAAGTACAAAGCACCTCCCACAGTAGCTACTAGATATGGACTAACTTGTTTTATCTATGGCAAGCCCTGGTACCCCCTAAAGGCAAGCCCTTAGAGAAGGTAGATATAGATCTCCCCCTGTCTCCTACAGGGTGGTTTATTCCAGATGATGGTTTTGTTTATGTGTGGTGCTAAGGTAAAAGAATAAGGTTTCACAACATTCCTTCTTCCTACAAAGAAATATGTCACCCCTATAATAAACATTGATACATAATAACCATTGGGACCGCTGCCCTCCTGTAACCCTTAACTCAGCAATTTAGATATTAACCAGAAGGACCTAGTAGAGATGGTCACATGACATTATTTGTCTATCGCTTTGCCACAAAATAATAAAAATAGTCTTAGGTCATATAGAGTTTATATATTAAGGAAATAAACATTGTATTAGCTCATTGATGTAGTTAGATATTCTTAAAATAATTGTGATTAAGTAAGGATAATCTGTAAGGTTACTGTTTTCCTCATAATCTTTGGTAAAAAAACAATTTCAGCCTATGCTTTGGAAACTTCTTTGATTTTATTAGTCACAAGCCTGTTATCAAAGCCTGAAGAAAAATGTATATAAACCAAGCCTTCCCCAGAATAAAGTGGGATTGATTGCACCAGAACTAGAGTCTGTGTCTTTCATTCTCCCTCCATCGCTGACACTGTCTCCCCATGCCCACTTACCAGTCTGGAACCCATGTACTCCTGCTAGGGCTGGACCCAGCAACAATGAGTATGGGTAACTAGATTCTCACATAGTTTCAGATACAAGAGTAGATGTGCACTTTCCCTCATGAGTAGAAGAACAAGAATGGGTATTAAGGATGAGTGTGGATTAGTTAAGTGAGAAAAGAATAGAGGGGCATTTAGATACAGAAAATTGCATGCTTAATTTCATTGGGGCATGAAACAGAATTATGAGTTCAGGGAACTAAATATAATTTGTATTGCTGATATAAGGGATTGTCCTCATATCCACAAATTTTAGGGCTTAAACTGACCATTCCAGATGTGAAATTATGGGGGTATGTGGGCAAGGTTATGGACCTCACTTTATTGTAGTTTTTGAAGAACAATTAATGGATTTTCATGGAATTATTATCATTCAACTTACATTTTGTGTGATTCAGGGTGTAGAAAATTAATTAGAGGTGAATACTACCATAGTTTAAATTAAGGCTGTGTATACAGTGATGAGAAGGACAGGATAAAGTATGAGTACAAAAAGTTGAATAGTCTTAGATTGGTTGTTGCTTGTATTTAAATGATCATGAAATAAAATTATGTAAGATTCTCAGGATTCCAATTTACCTCAGGTTTTTGGTAAATTTTACCTTAATAGTAAGCCTTTGGAAGCACAGAAGGAAAAAGACCAAAGGAGAAAAAGTCCTATCCATCTTCTCTTTGCTGCCTGGTCTTCCTTTTTGTGCACTTTCAGTTTGTGTGAACTTAAACTGAATTCATATAAAAATTGCTTCCAAATTTCTTTTTCCTACATGAACCTACTACTTGAATTCTAAATGGAAACTCTATGAAACATCCATTTGAACTTTTGAAATATATAATGACTAAAATGATTTTCTGATCATTTTGCCTCCAAACCTACTTCTCTCAAGTCTCTGCCACTGAAGTTCATAGCAACTCTTATCTACCAATTGCAGGTGCCAACATCCTCAAGGGAATCTTTCAGTATCATCTTTCTGTGACATATATATGTATATAATCCATCATCAAAATATGACTTCAAAACATTTTGACCACTTCTCATTGTTCTGACCTAGTCACTTAATCTGCCACATAAATTACTGTGATAAACAGAATTCTTTTATCTTTTGTATCTAGAAATTCTGGATTTTATTTAGAGCAGAGTATTTATAATAGAAACCCACTAAAACCAAACAAAAATTGTTTGATTCCACTAATAAAAGTCATTCCAATTGTTGTTCACATGATTCAGATTAAAATCACAGCAAAGAGCCCATGATAGTTTACAAAATATGGATCTTGTGTACCACATGAAGGTTCAGCTTCCTTTAGCCACCAGGGACTTCTGTTTTCTGAACATTGGCAATGTTCTATCAGAAACTTCTACACTCATCTTCCCTCTTTCTTGAAGTCTTTTCTTGCTTGTATTTCCATGACTTGCTTACTTGCTTCCTATAATTATATATTTCTATAATTAGCTTTTCAATAAATATTTTCCTTTCTACCCTATTTACAATCATAATGCCTCTTCTTTATCAAATATTTTTCTGTAACTCCTACCACATAAATTTCAATATATTTATTTCATATGATTTTTTGGGCTTCTATTTTATTCTTCGTGGAGGCAGTGAAATATTTTGATTTTTCTTTACTATTTTATTGCATATACACACACCTAAAACAAAGTTTCAATGATTATTTGTTTGCTTGTTTGTGTGCATGAATAAGTGTTTTAACCATGTAATTTCCTTACTGTCAGCAATCGATCCAGATTTGGGTACTTTTGATAGCACCTTTGAAAAAACCACATTGTTTAGTGACCCAAAACCTAGGACCAAGATTTTTTTCCCAAAAACGATGAGCTGAATCAAGCTGAAATTATTTTGCAGCAACTTAAATTGATAACTACAAGAATATTGGCAGGTTGATTTGAAAAAAAAAAATTAGGATTATTATTATATTAAGGGGGCAAATATAGGTGACATGGGAAAAGACAATGGATAGAAGAAAAAGGGCTTGTTTGAAGACAAAATGATATTATCATGAGGTGGTAAAATAAAACTGATGAAGAAGAGCCAGTCTCTAATGATGTTGCCATATCAATTCCAGATTCTGTCCTCAACTTTAGACTAAACTTCTATTTCAGAAAACATCAATCCATTTATATTTCTTACAATTACAAAGGATGTGCATTTCAAACTGACTCAGCTGAAAATACCATTTAATTTCAACTCTTATAAAATCACCTTCATATTTCTTTCTAATTTCTCTTTCCAAGCTGACTTTAAACTCAAATTTAATTATTTATTGTTCTTTTGGCAATGCTACCTTGATGGCTTACCTTAGATTTTGTAAACATCCAAGGTATCTGGCATTCCACTTTTGTTCAGGGAACCATATTTTGGCTGTTTAAAAGCAATTTATTCCAACTTGTTTGTTCCAATGCCTTTAGGGATTTGGTTTTCACATTCCAAATATCGAACACTGGAATTTTAAGTGTGAGTGTCAGCAGGCTTCAAGGACTCTGGCTTCCTAGAAGTAGTTCAGAACTTCATACTCTGAGAAACTTCCACATCCCTGGACAAGAGAAAGAGGCAAGTCCTTACAGCTTGTAGAACAGAAAGTCACATTTCTCTCTCTAGTTCCCATGAGTGCATTCTACTCAGCTTATTTTTTCTCAGAGACACTTTTCATGTGCCTTCAAGGAGCAGGTAGGGCACTAGGATAATATCTTCTTTGAGTCCATCCTTTTGGAAGACCAGGAGAGAGGCTGCTTCTGCTTTCAGAAATAAAATAGCCTAGCTTATGGCAAATAAAGTTAATATTACTCTGCAAGTAGGCCTGAATTTATGGAGTGTGTGGGTCTTGTAATAGTGAGGTATGCACCGCAAGATTCTATGGTGTAACAGAATGTCCTCAATTTATACGATATTGGAAAAAAAACAGATAGAACACTTGTAGCATTTTCTGTTTTCTTACATAAAGTAGTTTGGTCCATATAATTTAAACAATTATTTTTTCAATTTAATTAATTATATAAGCACCCAAGTGAATTTTAAAAATTGGATATTGTTTTTGAGATCTTTCATGAAATAAAAAAGGTATGTAAGCAATTCTACTGACAATACAAATACATTTGGTTTAGAGAAAGTCACAAAGATATATATTCAAATAGGTGAATTTCTTGATAATATTCATTTCTCACCTGGCTAGTATTAGAACTTATACACCTAATTTTCTAACTGTATTCAAATCTAACAATCTATATTTTACTTCTGTCATTATGAAGTGAGTTACTCATCTTGAAAATGTAAAATAAAGTAGTGTCTTTATTTACTACATGTGATGTTCTGAAAATTACCCAAGTTGATCATAAAAAAACATTTAGAAGTTATTAATGAAAATGGCAAACATTCAATAAATGCTTTTGTTAGTATGGACAGACACATTCCAATTAAATTTCCTATTTTCTTTCATTTCAATTTGTCACTGACTCTAACAGTGATGTATTTTCATCAATATTGTAGGTGCATCCACTTTATTTCTACTAGGATTTCTGCTGCTTGTGAATTTTTAAAATTAATTTTACATTGGATAAATTTACATAATATGGAGACAGTTAATGATAGGGAAAGTAGAAAGCTATAGTAGTCTTTAAATATAAAACAAGTTCTTTAATTATAAACATAAAAACTTGATTTGTACTGTGTATAACTTGACAAGTGTGATTTTAGCAATAATCTGCACAATTTGACTAAATTTAGTATTAAAAACTTTGTTGTAATTAAAGAAATTGAAGGTAAATGAAAGGCTATAATTTTTCTACCATAGAGAAAAAAAAAACAGAATAATTTCATATAATTGCATACTTTTTGAATTAATGAAGTTGTTTGATAAATTCCAGTCTAAAAAATGTGAATCAAAACATCTATTTAAAATGATTGATTTACTGGACTAATGAAATCAGCCCTTAATTATTAGGCACTGGAAGTCCTTGAAATTTGGTCAATCTGGTGAGCACAAATGTTTGTTAACACATAAAAATTTATTTGGCTGAAATATAATAAGATTTCATTGAATCATAATCAGTTTATCAGTAAGATATAAAATTTTGCTACTTTTATTTCCATATGTTTGTGAATAAGATTCTTAATTTTTTATTGTTTTTATTATTTATTAAATATTATTTTATGAGAAATAAAGGAATAAAAGATAATTACTATATATAAATGTATATAACTGATTTTCCTGATGATTCCTTAAAATTATCCTTTAACACATTTATACAAACCAGAAAAACAAAGTTTAATGTAACTATGGCATACAACCTGAAATGGACCAAAGTGCAACTAAGCAAAATCTCATATGAGGTGATTAGTTTCCCACAATGAGGAAACTGCAATTTATAATCCATACCATGTAGGTTATTTTAGTGTGTAGATGTTTAATTATACCAGTTTTACAAAAATAAACTGATACTGTCTGCTATAAACCAGGATACCACAATCAGATGATCACCATAAAAACAAATGTAAAAAAAAATACATACTTGTGTTTTATTATAAAATATGTATGTTATGTATATACAGATATACACTGGTATTTCTTATTATTTATGTATTATATATAACTATATAGAATTCATGAAAATGTTTATGTGTATGTGCACATATTTATATATTCATCTGCTTAATGAATTCCTTTCAAACTGTTGGGTAAATACTAAATGGAAGGAAAAAAGCACTGGTCCAATTCAAATAATAATTGCTTTTAAATAGTTGCTTTTGTACAGTTCTCTATAGAATTGACTGAGTTGAGCAGTTTCTTCAATTTGCCCTTTCACAAAAGCAAATACATTTTTTTCTTTCTTTTTTATGATTCTAGTCAAATTTCATTGGTAAAAAGAACTCCCTCATAGACACCTAGTGTAGTTGTGCCAGGTTTGCTTTGAAGCTGGTAAGGACGTGGAGACAAGACCCCCAGACTCTGGGAGTTGGGTGGAAGCAGGCTTCTGGTGAGCAGTCTGCAAACTCATTAATTGCGGGAACAGCCATACATTTTATAGGCTTCTAGACCAGTCACAATGTGCCACAGGTTATCAGACCACCAGGTTTCTATACAGGCTCCCTTGGTAACACTGAGTCAACTTGGGGCAGTTGTTTACTTCCCTAGGTAGGAGAAGCGGAATGCTCCTCCTTTCAAGTTTTCCTTAAACACTTGGGAAATTCACTGCTGCCAGTCATGAACTAGGATTTCTCCCAATATTTTCCCAATTTTTATTAATTTGGACAAGGGATTCCTTCAGGAGGACTTGATTGACATGAACCCTTGTGATTCTTTTGGTGAAAATGGACCACAAACATTTAAGAATTGCAAGTATTATAAGGAAGAGTATGCAGGTAATCATAACATTATAGTAGGATTTAGCATATTAAACAGGTTATATTTAAGGTAATAACATAAGACTTCTCCCAGGAAGAAGGAGGGGGCCATGGCTGATGTTCTAAATTCCCAAGAAGTGAACACACCCTACATCATTTATAGGTTAAGGTCTCTTTTTCTCCAGTTCTTTCCCCCCCCCCGTCTCTCCTTCCTGCCTGTGACTAGGCCTGGTTGTGCAGGAAGATGCATACAGTGAGAAGAAAATGGGTAGGGGAAGGGCCAAAATGATTCAGCCAGGTAAGTCTGGTAATCATCTTTCCATTCTCCCAGGGGCAGTCTCCAACATCACGAGGCAGATGGCTTTCTTGGCCTCCATTTACTCCACTTGACTTGATCCCCTATTTCTACACTAATTGCTGTCCACAATTCTGGCTTCATTACCCCCTTTTGCTTTAGGGACTCTTTACTGCTGTAAGGAAAGGGAGTGATGACTGCTCCGACTCCTTTGAGCTGGAAGGGGGCAACATGGGGAAAGCAGTTTGGAGTTCCCTTTTAGAAACTGGGTCAATGGGGGGGGTCCATGATGGAAGTCTGGTTGGGGAAGAGCAGGTTGTAAAGTCATCTGGTGGTGGGTGCTTCTATGAAAGAGAAACAAAAGATATGAGTATTGAAATGAGATTAATACCAAATAAATGTTGCAGCATCTGGAACATGTCGTGAAGATGACAGAAGTCAATAATCCCTCATTAGGTGGTAGAAGAACTGAGAAATTGTTCCCGTACCAAGACCTACCAAAGGCTGGAGAGGACAAGGCCTTTATGTGGAAACCTTAACATTGTCAAAGTTATCAGAAATGTAAACACCACATTTAACTCTTAATGTCATTGATGTCCCCAGAAAATATAACTAAACTACTTGGTATAATCTTATTTTCTAAAATATCTTTTTATTGGTATAACATGTGTTTAGTAGTGATCTCAATATTTCAGTTACATAGGGGTAGATAATCATACTAGCAAACATAAATTAAGCCTAACTGTGTATCTTAGGAAAATCTGTAGGCCTTAAACTGACTAAAATTTTCTGACTCTGCCAGTGTCTCTTGAGAGTTACCAGGCACATTTGCCAAAGAATCTCTCTTTCATAACTTCCAAACTTTACTTATTCTATTGGGCTAACACAACTGTATTTTATAAGCTACATTTAAATATTGTTTCTTTTAAATACACAAGAATGTTTTGTTTATAACTGTTTTTCTAGATGTTTAAGATAAAGCTGGTCAAATTGACTTGTTCCTGTCTTGTTAAGAGTCAGCTGTGGGGGCGATCCAAGATAGCAGAATAGAGGGTGACTGCATCTCCTGTCACTCTACGACCCAGGATTCAAGAAGGGGAGGCATTGAGAGACTCGGACTAAAATAGAGTCATGGGGTGAGTCTCCCCCACCGAGTGAAGCTCGGCCCAGGTGGCAGGCCCAGATAGGGGTGGATTCTCAGAACATGGCAGGGCAGCTAGAGTCTTCCCCAGGTAGCCCTGCTCCTCCAGGGGTGGGCTCCTCCCACACAGCCAGCTTTTCAGAGCAGGCCCCCAGTGAGAGCCTTTATGCACAGAACCATCTCTGAGTCCCAGAGCCAGCAACAAGCTCCAGCCTGCAGGCAGTTTCAGGGACCAGAACAGGGCAGCCAGGGACTTCCTTAAGCAGCCCTGCTCCCTCTGATGGAAGGACCCTTTCAAGACTAGCTTCTTGGAGCAGACCACACAGGGAGAACCTTTCTACACAGAGCCAGTCACAAGTCCCGGAGCCAGTGGAGAGCTCCGGCCGAAGGCAGCCTCTGGGAAGAGGGCAGGGCAGCCAGAGACTACTCCAGGTGGTCCTGCTCCCTCTGCTGGCTGGATCTTTCCATGGGCCAACCCAAAATGGTGGACTAGAGGGTGACTACATCTTCTGTTGCTCCAGAACCCAGGATTCAAGAAGAGGAGGCATTGAGAGACTCAGACTAAAATAGAGCCAGGGCATGAGTCTCCTCCACTGGGTAAAGCTCAGCCTGGGAAGTAGGCCAAGATAGGGGCAGATTCTCAGAACAGGGCGGGGCAGCTAGAGTCTTCCCAGGTAAACCTGCACCCTCCAGCAGTGGGCTCTTCCCACAAGGCCAGCTTCTCCATGTAGGCCCCCCAGTGAGAGCTTTTCTGCACAGAACCAGTTCTGAGTCCCGGAGCCAGGGGTGAGCTCCAGCCTGCAGGCAGCTTCAGGGACCAAAACAGGGGAGCCAGGGACTTCCCCAAGCAGCCCTGCTTCCTCTGGCAGCAGGCTCCTTTCATGGTCAGCTTCTCAGAGCAGACCGCCCAGTAAGAGCCTTTCCTCACAGAGCCAGCTCCAAGACCTGGAACCAGTAGCAGGCTAGGGGCAGGTTTCTTCGGAAGCACTGCATTATCAAGTTCCTCAAAGACTTCAGGCTATTGAAGGCTGGGAGGTGATATACTGGAAATGTACAGGGACACTAAAAGCCAATAGAGGAAATCTGCAATATCTCAGAGTCCCAGTGATATCTGACCAATATGAAAAAACAAGGGAAGAAAATGTCCCAAACAAACCTAGATACTATTTCAATGAACCCACTGACAGCACAGCAGAAGAAATGTCAGAAAGGGAGTTCAGAATGTACATAATTAAAATAATCAGAGGAGCAAATGAGGACATGAAAGAGCAAATGCAGGCATTGAAGGAGGAGATGAAAGAGCAAATGCAGGCATTAAATAATCGCACCAATCAACAGTTAAAAGACTAAATAGGAGAAGCAAGAGATCATGTCAATAAACAGTTAGGGATACTGAAAAAAAAAACAGAAATCCTTAAAATGAATAAAACAATAAACCAAGTTAAAACTCCATAAAAAGCATAACCAATAGGATAGAACACGTGGAATACAGAACCTCAGACACTGAAGACAAAATATTAATCTTGAAAACAAAGTTGAACAGAGAAGATGGTAAGAAATCATGAACAGAATCTACAAGAATTATGGGATATCATGAAAAGGCCAAATTTAAGAATTCTTGGGATTGAGGACGGCTTAGAGAAACAAACCAAAGGAATGAAAAATCTGTTCAATGAAATAATATCAGAAAATTTACCAAATCTGAAGAATAAAATGGAAAACCAAGTACAAGAGGCATATAGGACTCCAAATATACAAAATTACAACAGACCCACACCAAGGAACATAATTATGAAAATACCTAACATAAAAAATAAAGACAGAATTTTAAAGGCCATGAGAGAAAAGAATCAGATTACATTCAGGGGGAAACCAATAAAAAATCAGTGGATTTTTCAATCCTGACCCTAAAAGCTGGAAGGGCCTGGAACAAAATTTACCAAGCCCTGAAAGAAAACGGATGGCAACCAAGAATCTTATACCCAGCAAAACTTACTTTCACATTTGACGATGAGATTAGATCCTTCCATGATAAACAAAAGCTAAAGGAATTTACAAAAGAAGCTAGCATTACAGAACATTCTCAGCAAAATATTCCATGAGGAAGAGATGAAAAACGATGCAAAACAGCAATGGGAGGAACTAGTCTAAAGAAATAGCAAAATAAAGGAGAAACCAAATCATGTCAAAAAACAAAAATGAGTCAAATGACTGGGAATACAAATCATATCACAATAATAACCCTGAATGTTAATGGCCTGAACTCATCAATCAAAAGACATAGACTGGCAGAATGGATTAAAAAGAAAAATGCAACAATATGCTGTCTGCAAGAGACTCATCTCATAGAAAGTGATACCCATAGACTAAAGGTGAAAGGATGGGAAAAAACATACCATGCACATGGACACAGCAAAAAAGCCGGAGTATCCATCCTCTTTTCAGATAATGTGAACTTCAAGTCAAAACTAGTCAGAAGGGATAAAGAAGGACATTACATTCTGCTTAAAGGGAGCACAATTCAGCAAGACATAACTATCATAAATATCTATGCCCGAACATTGGCTCATTGATGTACATCAAACAACTCGTTCTCAATTACTGAAACTAAATAGACAACAAAACAATAATACTAGTCGATTTTAACACACCTCTCTCACTGCTGGATAGATCGTCCAAACAAAAATTGAATAAAGAAACAATAGATCTCAATAACACAATCAACAATTGAGACTTAACCGACTTATATAGAATATACCATCCAACAAAGAATGAATACACTTTCTTCTCGGCAGCACAAGGATCCTTCTCTAAAATAGATCATGTCTTATGCCACAAAGCTAATGTTAGCAAATACAAGAAGATAGAGATACTACCTTGTATTCTATCAGATCATAATGGATTGAAATTAGAAATAAATGACAGAATTAAAAACCGAAACTTCTCCAATACCTGTAGATTAAGTAATACACTATTATATGATGAATGGATAACAAAAGACATTAGGAGGGAAATAAAAAAAACTTTTAGAAGTAAACAAGAACAAAGACACATCATATCAAAATCTCTAGGACACTATGAAAGCAGTACTTAGAGGAAGATTTATTTCATGGGGCGCATTCAACAAAAGAAGTAGAAATCAACAACTAAACGAATTAAAACGAGAGCTCAAAACCCTAGAGAAAGAAGAGCAGACCAACACCAAAAGTAGTGGAAGACAGGAAATAGTTAAAATCAGAGCTGAAATCAACGAAATTGAAACAAAATAAACAATCGAAAAAATTAACAAAATAAATAGTTGGTTCTTTGAAAAAATAAACAAAATTGATAAACCCTTAGCCACACTAACAAAGAGAAAAAGGGAGAAAACTCAAATTATTAAAATTCAGAATGAACTAGGAAATATCACAACAGACACTCATGAAATACAAAACATAATTAGAAGCTATTTTGAAAATGTATTCTCCAACAAAAAAGAAAACCCCAAAGATATGAACAAGTTTCTAGAGACACCTGAATTACCTAAACTGAATGAGGAGAACATACACAACTTAAATAAATCAATTTCAAGCAATGAAATAGAAGAGGTCATCAAAAGCCTACCAACAAAGGAAAGTCTGGGACCAGATATGCTCTCAGCCAAGTTCTACAAAACTTTTAAAGAGGAGCTCATTCCAATACTTCTCAAAGTATTCCATAAAATAGAAGAGGAGGGAACCCTCCCAAACTCATTCTATGAAGCCAATATCACACTGATACCTAAACCAGACAGAGACTCATCAAGGAATGAAAATTTCAGACCAATATCCTTAATGAACTTTGACACAAATATTCTCAACAAAATTTTAGCAAATCGCATACAAAAATATATTAAAAAGTTATTGCACCATGATCAACTGGGTTTTATCCCAGGGATGCAAGGTTGGTTCAACATCCGGAAATCAATAAATGTCATTCACCATATCAACAGACTAAAAGTTAAGAATCACATGATTATTTCAATAGATGCAGAAAAAACATTCGATAAAATACAGCACCTCTTCATGCTCAAAACACTAGGAAAATATTGGAGTAGTGGGAACATTCCTTAACATTGTAAAGGCCATCTATGCTAAGCCTATGGCCAATATCATTCTAAATGGTGAAAAATGGAAAGCATTCCCCCTAAAAACTGGAACAAGGCAGGGATCCCTCTTTCACCACTTCTATTCAACATCATTCTTGAGACTCTAGACAGAGAAATTAGACAAACCAAAGAAATTAAAGGGATATGAATTGGAAAAGAAGAACTCAAATTATCCCTTTTCACTGATGACATGATTATATATTTAGAGGAAACTGGAAATTCCACCAGAAAATTCATAAGTGAATTCAGTAAAGTAGCATGTTACAAGATCAATGCTCATAAATCCAACACATTTTTATACATAAGTGATGAATCTTCAGAAAGAGAAATTAGGAAATCTACCCCATTCACAATAGCATCATCAAAATAAAATACTTGGAAACCAATCTCACAAAAGAGGTGAAAGACCTCTACAATGAGAACTACAGAACAATCAGGAAAGAAATTAAAGAAAACCTTAGAAGACGGAAAGATCTTCCATGTTCTTGGATAGGAAGAATTAATATTGTCAAAATGGCAATACTACCTAAAGTGCTATACAGATTCAATGCAATTCCAATTAAAATCCCAATGATGTACCTTACAGAATTAGAGCAAGCAATTTTGAAATTTATCTGGAAGAATAAGAAACCAGACTAGCTAAAGCAATCCTCAGTAGCAAGAGTAAAGCAGGGGGTATCGCAATACCAGATCTTCAACTATATTACAAAGCAATAGTAACAAAAACGGCATGATATTGGTACCAAAATAGACAGGTAGATTAATGGTACATAATAGAGGACATGGACACAAACCCAAATAAATACAATTTTCTCAAACTAGACAAAGGGGCCAAATATATGCAATGGAGAAAAGATAGCCTCTCCAACAAATGGTGCTGGAAAAACTGGAGAAGCATATGCAACAGAATGAAATTAAACCCCTATCTCTCATGCTGCACAAAACACATCTCAAAATGGATCAAGAACCTCAGAATCAGACCAGAGACCCTGCATCTTATAGAAGAAAACGTAGGTCCAAACCTTGAAGTTGGTGTAGGATCAGATTTCCTTAACAGGACTCCCATAGCACAAGAAATAAAAGCTAGAATCAACCACTGGAATGGATTCAAGCTTAATAGCTTTCTCTCAGCAAAGGAAACTATCAGTAATGTGAAGAGAGAGCCCACAGAGTGGGAGAATATCTTTGGCACTCATGCTTCAGATAGAGCGCTAATTTCCAGAATCTATAAAGAACTCAAAAAACTCTACACCAAGAATACAAATAATCCAATCAACAAATGGGCTAAGGAAATGAACAGACACTTCACAGAAGAAGATGTACAAGCAATCAATGGATATATGAAAAAATGTTCAACATCTCTAGTAATAAGAAAAATGCAAATCAAAACTACCCTAACATTTCGTCTCACCCCAATTAGAATGGCGATTATGAAGAACACAAGCAACAACAGATGTTGGCGAGGATGTGGGGAAAACGGTACACTCATACATTGCTCGTGGGGTTGCAAATTAGTGAAGACACTTTGAAAAGCAGTATGGAGATTCCTCAGAAAGCTTGGAATGGAACCACCATTTGACCCAGCTATCCCACTCCTTGGCCTATACCCAAAGGACTTAAAATCAGCATACTACAGATATACAAGCGCATCAATGTTCATAGCTCCTCAATTCACCATAACCAGATTTTGGAACCAACCTTGATGCCCTTCAATTAATGAATGGATAAAGAAACTGTGGCATATATATACAATGGAAAATTACTCTGCCATGAAGAATGATAAAATTATGGCTTTTGCAGGCAAAAGGATGAAATTGGAGGATATCATGCTAAGTGAGATAAGCCAATCTCAAGTAACTAAAGGTTGAATGATCTCGCTGATAAGCAGATGGGGACATATAATGGTGGGTAGTAGGGGTTAGCTTTAGGATTAGGGTTAGGTTTAGGTCTAGGGATAATGAGGGTGGTAATAATGGAGGAAGGAAGGACTGTATAGAGGGAAAAGTGGGGTGGGAAGTGTGGGGGGAAAGGGAAAAAAGTAACAGAATGAGTGAAACAACATTGCCCTATGTAAATTTATGATTTTTAATAAAAAAAAGAACAAGGAGAAGGAGTGTAAAGTAAGTTGCAATGAGTATCCCTAAGCCAAAGATAGGTGACCCATGGAAAAACTAAGGCAGCCTATCTTCTGACATGCAGAGAAGAGTTTAGGATCCAATATATCTCATGTTTAGTGGAGGAACTTCCATGAGTCATTTTTTACGGCCATATATCTGCATGGTGTCTCTGGTAAAAATCTCCACAGAGGGAGGTTTGTTTCCAAATTCAGGGGAGGGTCAATCACTTATGTGAATTTGCCAGGAGAACCGAAAGTGACAGTAGAGCCACTGGTGAGGGAGGGGTGAGTAACAGCAGCCAGCAGCAATGTGTGCCTTTTCTCATGTATTAGAACAACCAGTACAAACAGGGAAGAAAAAGGGGGGAGTGGTCCTGTGCTCACACTCTCAGGACCATCAGCACTCCAAATATGAAGGGGCTCTTACCAAATCAGTGAGGACTCACCAATCCCAACGTTTTTGAGTAGATGAGGCACGTTGGGTGCCAAAATGTAGTTGTGCCAGGCTAGTTCAGATGCTGGTAAGGACGTGGAGTCAAGACCCCCAGACTCTGGGAGCTGGGTGGAAGCAGGCTTTTGGCAAACAGCCTGCAAACTTGTTTATTGTGGGAACAGGCATACATTTCATACACTTCTTGCCCAATCACAATGTGCCATAGGGGAGACCACCAGGTTCCTATATGAGTTCCCTTCTTAACATTGAGTTAACTCGTGGCAGTTGTTTACTTTCCTTGATCAGAGAAGTGGGATGCTCCTCCCTGCAAGTTTTTCTTACACACTTGGGATATTCACTGCTCCAGCCAAGAACTAGGATTTCTCCCAACAGTCTAGAAGAAAAATATGCCATTAGATTATATATGGTTTACTACTGAGTTATCTTTATAATTTATCCTGTGTGATAAAGGGTCTTTCATATACCTTCAGGTAAAATCAGGCAGAAGTGGGAAAATGACTTCATTGACTAGAATCTTTGATGTCCCCAGTTTCTTTTTCTTGTTCAGACTATCAACTATTCTATATGTAAAAGGGCTTCAAAAGTTTGTTTCTAATACTCTGTGTTTAGTTTATTAATGTTACTTTCCACATATGACCTGGGACAATTTATAAAACTCTTGGTGTGATCTTACCTATGTAGCCTAGAAAGAACTTTCAACTCTTCTATTTATACATTGATCAACAAAACAAAAATCATATTAATAATAATCAAATGAATAATAATATTAATAATCACATGCAACATTCCCAATATTAGATGTTACTGTATCAAGGCTCAAAACAAAGTCCAAAGACTGAGGGTCTATATAATTTCCAAAGCACTTATGAATATTTATTCCACACATGTTGGTTATATATGCTCTGCAGCTAATTCTGTAGATAAGGACATAGAGATTCAGTAGAGATAAAATAAACCCTGGTTTAGAGTAGTAAGCAAAGCAGTCAGAATGGCGGCTGGGACACTCTTACTCCTAATCCAGAATGATGTCAGTTTAAAATGTGGCCTTCTGTCATATCCCCTTTCTCTTCTTAAACATTAGGTAGGTGCTGCCTTTTAATCCTGAAGCTATTTATAATCATGGAGAAATGACATTGTTGGACTGCTTTTATTTTCGTGCTGTGTATTTTTCTTCTGTGTTCTAACTCAGGCATCCTAAAATTGTCATACCCTAAATTTGACCTGGAAAACAGAAGAGCTTGCCAAAAGATCACTTGGTGAATGGAACCTGAGATTCAGAAAACTGGAACCTGGGTGCTGCTCAGTGTAAACAGGGCCTATGGCCACTTTACATGGGCTGTTTGTGGACAGCCATGTTGCCAATCTGTACCCCTCAACCAGGAGCTAATGGAGGTCTTGCCTCTGGTGACTGTCAGGGTGTTTCTAGGTCAGAAGTTACTTCAGATATTAGTTGAATAGAAATGACATATCTCTGCACTGTTTTAATTTCTTCCTTAAATGGAACAGCTCCAGGGTCTGATCTTAAATATGATAGTAATTTTCCAAAGTAGAATACAGATAAATTTAAGTCTGCAGAGTTTTACAATAGATCATATGAACTTTGACAAATATTTTGGTGAGAACATACCCAAGGATCTCTCAAAGCAGAATTCTCTTGGTCTATGACAAAAGGAAAAAAAAAGGGGTGTGGGCAAACATAGACCTATTCTGTATAAGAAAGTGCTCTCTAGGATCCCTAGACATTCTCTAAAGTTAGATGTCTTCTTGAATCTTCTACATAAAGATGCCCCTTCATTTTCTCATTTGGCCAAGGACATCTCCATGTGATGATACACATAGTGCATTGTGCCAGGATAGAATGTAAGCTATACACAAAATGTGTCCTGATTCACACAGCTGGGGTTAATGGTAACAATTAAAAAAGAAGAGATTGACAGACTCAAAAAGTCATCAGCACTCAGGAAGTGATTTGGACTAAAAGTAAATGAGGCAGCACTTGCATGACATTATGACTACACCAAAGGTCGCACAACTAGGTTGCTCACATAAAAACTTGCTTAATTTTATATTTGGTAATTATTTTAGCTTGGTGCATTTTGTAAAAGTGGAAATGAAGCTTTCCATAACAATTTTAGACATAATGCACAACATGATTTGTTGAGTAGTAGTTTTATAATTATTTGGGAGGCATGTGCCTGTCATGGGATCTCATGCCCTTTTTTTGCTCACATGAGCGTTTAGTTGCCCCAGCTGAACAGCCAGAGTTGATTCACAGACCTTCCTACCTGCCTGAACTGCACATAGCCCCCTTTCCTGAGCTTTTCAGCTAGCATCAGCCTCTCTGCTAGCTCCCCATCCTTGCTCTGAAACTTCTCTCCCATCACATGATCATTGATGTCTTTGTCCTTTTCACGATCTGAGAAGAGACAAATAGGCCTGCCTCAGTGGACAGCTGGACATACTGCCATAGTCATTGCCTTCAGAGGAGGAGGCAGGCCCACCCCAGGGAAAACAGAAGCTTCAAGTCCCAGGCTATATGCATGGACCTCCACCTTTTTAAATCTCCCCAAATACATTTGATTATCCTCAATTTGTAGATGAGGAAAGAGAAGTTCAAAGACACAGGAAGTATCATTAGACAGTAATTCAATGTATCTGGCAATCAGATTCACATTTGACTTTGAATCCTAGACTACTATAATTACTAAAGCCTCTTGAGTCAAATAATAACTGGGCATGAAGCACAGACTGTACACTCAGGAAGGCCCCTAGCACTGCAGGGCTGAAGGTTCTCTTTTGAACACAACTTCAGAAAACAAGGATATCCAACATAAAATGTTTTATCTTGATACACGTGTGTAAAATATAAGGCTTAAGACTGTAAATGTCTGAAAGAAATATGCCTAACACTAATAAGTTAGTATTAAAATGGAAGTAATTGAAGAGTAAACTATCAGTGTTTATGCCAGACACATGTAAAAGCAATAAGAGAATTAATACCTACATGACAACTCATAAATGTAAGTACTATGATATACCACATAAACAGAGTAGGAAACTGAAGAAAAGACAAGAAACCTGGATTAGAGCCCAGGAGACTGACTGGTGCCATACTCTATACACAGTTAATAGGTTCTTGAGGGATATACTTCTTCATATTTTTCCTACAATTATACTATGATTCTAAGAAAAAAATTACTATAATATAGTTTGCCTTTTCCCAAAATTTATTTCTTGAATTCCTTAAAAACTTTCTGTACATTTTTTTATTTCTTCCATATAAAAAAAAAGTCAATATTTTTTTGGAAAAATGTAGGTAAATGAGGCAAATTCAAGCCAGGTTATTTCTTACCATAGTCATTAGCACAGGTAATTTTCCCATGATTCCTTTAGTCCCAACAGCCCACCTTACTGATAAGCCACTGGGATCCCATTGCAAAGCAGATGGTTGGAAGGATGGGCCTCCAACCTTCTAAGCAGCTTGGGTTTTCACTGGGGGGGACAGTTTTCTCCATCTCACTTCATTCTTGCCTTGACCTCGAAGCACATATTTCAGACCATACAGTATCTTCCAGACTGACTGGCTATCTAGCAACCCTGAAGGTTCAGCAGCTCAGGGACAGACCTATAGGGTACTAAACATTCTCTGATGTCCCAGAAACATTTTTTTTTGGTAGCATGGATTGAAATTAGGGTCACTCAACCACTGAGCCACATCCCTGGCCTTATCTTTTATTTTATTTGGAGACAGAGCCTCACTGAATTGCTTTGTGCCTTGCTTTTCTGAGACTGGCTTTGAACTTGTGATCCTTCTGCCTCAGCCTCCTGAGCCACTGGGACTACAGGTGTAAGCCACCACACCTGGCAGAAACTGTATATTGTACTGCAGGGGTAAGACTCTCCTGCATTCATAAGAAGAGACTGTGTCCCTGGAAATGGGGATTTGTCACCATCAGAGTCCCTGGTCTTGAATATGTCACTTCTGGATACCACTGTTTCAGTCAGCACAAAACTGTACTTGAGCTCCTTTAAGAAGGTACTGTGCACTGTCACACTGGTTCCCAGCATAACCAGAAAATTCTGTCCACTTAGTACTTGACAGAAGCTTGAACTGAGTGAAAATCATTAGTCCCAGACTCTTAGATCAACATACTTGTTATATGCCTGAAGGATCTGATATGACACAGAGAGGATCCTAGTAAAATGGTGTGAGCTATTCTTGAAAAGAACAGACAATTTTGCCTCCAATAGCAGTCAGTAGCTGGGACATTAACCATATTCCCACTCTATACCTACAAGTAAATTAGAAGATGCTATAGTCTTTGTGCTTCATTTTTACGTTGTCAGTAAATTGAAGGTTAAATACCAATCCCTAATTTCTACAAATATATTAAGGATGGAATTACATGGAAGGAGAGGAAAATCAAGTTGAAGAACATCTTGTTTCTCAGAGGAAACAGCTGATCATTCATCACTTGCTGACTGACCCCATCTACAATTTATGGTACTTTTGCAGCTGATTGACCAAACACTATGTTGTAGATTTAGATATAAGAAATTTTTCATTGAGGTCTTCAAACTGTTCTTTATTTTCTTTCAGTTGAGATTACAATTCCTGTTGATTTCTAGGAGATTCATTTCTGTCTATAGATCAGGTGAAGAGCTGACAGATACTGCCAAGATGACATTTGAGACAGAAAAGGTACAGACTGGGGCTGCAGTGAAGTAAACCAAACATGTCATGGGCTAAAGATAAATAAAATCAAAGAAGTTTCATGAGGCCTAAGGGATGGCAATAGCCTAATCATTAAATTACTTAAGAGAAAAAGCTGATCAACACCCTGTAACTTTGAGGAGTCCTTAGTACAAAATACAAGGCTCCAGATGCCAAAGCTCAGAGTTGAAGTCTCAGCCTATATCTCAGAATCAGACTATGGAATGAGGAGGTGGGGCCAGTGCACCAAGTAACAGTCTAACAAATGGTTGGGGATGTCATGGAATGGGGGAGCCCCTGTCTTTCAGTTGCCTTATCCAGGCTCACCCACAGGCCATATATTCTCTTCAGAAGATCATCACAGATGTGGAACCCCCACTCATCTTCCAGTCTCAACAGTTGTATAGCCTTATACCAATACAGTCAACCTCTCTTTTCCCCAAATATTTAAGCATACTTCATGTTTCTCCTTTTTGCATAAGCAGAAATAGTTTCCCATCAAGTTATATTTTCCTCAGCAATACACAGAAGTCACCTCACCATTTTTTAACATTAAAATGGATCTTAAGGCTTTTCCTCAAAATTGTAAATTTTGTCAATGTAAAACTGTCATGATGTTCTTCTCTAATCGACTCACTATTTCTAAGTCCCTTCAAATATATAGTAGAGCTGGGCTCAGTGATGAACGCCTGGAATCCCAGCTGCTCAGGAAACTGAGAAAAGAGGATCACAAGTACAAGATCAGCCTCAGAAACTTAGTGAGACCTTCGGCAACTTCATGAGACCCTGTCTAAAAATAAAAATAGTAAATGATTTGGGATGGTAAATTGCCCCTGGGTTAAACCTCTAGTACCAAACCTCCTGCCCCCCACCAAAAAAATAGAAGACTGCTATATAACTCAAAGTAATGAGTATTTGGGGTTGTTTCTTTTATCAATACTATTCTTGTTATCTTCAATTTTTATATTGACATCTTTTCTATTACTGGTCATTTGTTGGTGTTTTACCAAACTTAAATAAAATTTGACATCACTATGCAGTGTTATTGTCCTCCTCTTTTTTGTTTCCTTGCTTTGTTTTTGTTTTCTACTGTCACTAAACACTACATTTCATATCTGTTATGTATGGATTTCATTCTAGTCACACAAGAGATATTTTCAAGGTCAATGTGATTAAAACATTCTTGTGTATAACCTTGAGTACATGTAAAGTCCACCCATTTTGAGACTTGTAAATATGATCCTAGTTTTGTTTTCAGTTTGCTCACATATTGAACAATATAGGGCCCATCCAAAACATAGATGGACATCAATAATTATGAGGAGTGGCCATTCTTACCTCACATCATCTTCCAATTACTCTGTGTAATGATAGTGGTGCTGAGATTTATCTAAGCCTATAATGGAATTCCTGAATTCCATTAAAATAGTTATTATTGGCCCAGGATAAATTTGATAGAGAATGGTTGCAGATCATATACTATACATTTAGTGTCCATTAGGTCCAGTTTTGCTACACTCCTATTATAAGAAATATTGTTACTCTAATCCAGCTCACTTGCTGTTTCAGAACCCTAAAATTCTTTTCTCCACTACCATCTGGTCATAGTACAAATCCTCCCTCCTCCTGTGCCTCCTAACCTGAGATGCCTTTTATTCCTTGACTGTAGAATCACAGCCATTCTTCCAGCTTGCTCATGTGCATGAGGGACCTCAGGTGTCCATCAGGACAGTGTAAGTTTTGCTATTTGGTATAGGGTCATCAATTGGGTCACTTAAGTAATATATTTTCTCCAGAAGTCTCTAGGTACTGCTAAATGCAGTAAATGTTCTCTTGCTATAAGACAATTAACAACACTCATGCATTGAATTTCTCTGAATTTATTTCTTGAACAGGATCTTGACTTTGCCCAACCATGTGTTACTGGATTGTCCAGTCCATCGCTATGCATCTTCTTTTGATACTATTTAAATATAATCTATGAATGGAAAACATGGAGAGTATCCGTGATAAGTATTTGTGAACCCTTATCTGTGAGACATTCATTGGAAGAGATTTTCCAGATTCCTTTTGTTCTAAATCCTTTGGAGATAGAGGCCAGTGTTGACTCTACCCTACATTGCCATCTCCCTTCACCAGGCTGGGTCCATTGGTATCTAACATCAATGTTCTCACTTACTGAGAACCCTGGCTGCATTTTAAGCTCCTTTGAGGAAGGACTGATATACTCTTCCTCTTCATCCTCCAGGGTAACTAGCACAGTGCTTTATCCACAGGGGCTTAGCAAATGCATTCATTGAGTTTAACTAACTTAGAATGCAATTTATAAGTGAATATTTTACATTTTATACACATGGATATGGTAAATAAAGGAGTAAAGCAGGGACGTTAGTTTATTCTTTACCTAGAACACAGGAGTCATCAATTATTATCCACTTGAATATCAGAAAGCCAGGATTTTAGCCCATTTCTCCATACCTTCTTGCTACAAACCTGAAGAGTACTTCAATCCCTTCTCCCCATTTGAAAAGAAGGTTGAGAAAAAGTAACAAGTTACACATCTAGGAATATGGTCAATATTAGTTTGCTTTGATGCTTTTGTCAGAAATACCTAATAAAAACAACTCAAGAGAGGTAAGATTTATTTTGAATTATGGTTTAAGAAGTTTTATTTCATGGTTGGCTGAATCCACTGGTTTGGGCTTGAGGTAGGGCAGAACGTCATGGTGAAAATGTGTGGTGGAGTAAGCTATTTAGTTCATAATAGTCAGGAAGAAGGAAGGAGAAAGACACAGAGGCCAGGGACAAGAAATACTATTACAGGGCCTGCCTCCACTGCCCTCCTTCCTCCAATGCTTCCCCACTTTCTACAGTTCACCACCTTCCCATAGTCCATTCAGCTACCAACAGATCAATCCACTAGTGAGATTAGAACTCTCATGGTCCAATCACTTCCTAAAATTCTCACTTCTGAACACAGCTGCTCTGGGGATCAGCCTTCATGACATCTCTACCACACACTTCCACTGTGTGCTCTCATCTGCCATGTTGTGACAAACCATGGCCTCAGCCATGTGCCCATCTAGCCTCTAGAACAGTGAGCCAAAATAAACATTTTCCTTTATAAACTGCCCAGAGTCAAATATTTTGTTAAAGATGCACAAAATGGACTAAGATGCAACTAAAGATAAAATGAGAAAATCTAAGTGAACTTTGGTTTGGAGCTATCTCTTAGATACAATACCAAAAGCACAATCCATGAAGGAAAAATATTGGTAGTTTGAAGTTCACTGAAAAAACAAACAAACAAACAAACAAACAAACAAACTTATGCTCCATGAAAGGTGCTATTAAGAAACTGCACAAACCGTACACAGACTTGAAGAAAATATTTGCAAAATACAAATTTGATGAAGGATTTGTATACAAAATATATAAACAGCTCTTAAAAATCAGTGATATTAAAGTAATCAATCCAACTTAGAATGGGTAAAACATCTGATACCTCACTAAAAAATGTATAGAGATGATGTCAAATAAGCATATAGAAGTATTTCCAAATTCATTTTTCATGTGTTGAGGTTGCAGTACAGTGGTAGAGTGATTGCCTAGCATGTGTGAGGCACTGGGTTTTATTCTCAACACCATACATAAATAAATAAAATAAAGGTCCATCGACAACTAAAATTTTTTTTAATTATTTTTATTACAATATTGAAAATTAAACAAAAATGAGATAACCTCTGCATACCTTTCATTGCCGGGGTCCAGCCCTAGCAGGAGTCCATGGGTTCCACACTGGTAAACGGGGCGCAGGGAGACAGCCATGTCCCTCCTACATGCTTGACTATTGGGTCCTGGGAGACTAACAGTGAATTCCAAAAGTGAAGTGTACTGAAAAATGGCAGATGGGTTATATCAGACCAAGAGGCTATGGCTGCCACCTTCAGTGAGGCTGTGCCTCTATGTGCTGCCTCTATGCCTCCAGAGGTGGAGTCCATGAATCAAGCAACTGGGCTTTGTTCCACATGCCACCCCTACCCTAGTGTAGGACCTGGCACCTAGAGAAATGTCTGCAACACTGAAAAAAAAACTGTGACCATTAAATCCTATTCTCAGAGATTCTCTCTTTCTCTCTCTCTCTCTCTCTCTCTCTCTCTCTCTCTCTCTCTCTCTCTCCCTCTCTCCCCCCTCTCTCTCTATCACAAACACACACACACACACACAAATGGACAATCACACACACACACACACACATCTTGTAATATAGTCATTTCCCTGTAATTCTCTAGACAGAAACAAACCATGTAAGCAATGCTGTTTCTCAAGTTCCTGAAACCCTTCATCCATTGGTATAGCTTTTTATCTCCTGATTGTGGAAGAAGCTTTAGTATATGACCAGATATAAACACTTTTATCCTTTACATATAGCTAAAAGGATCACCACCAAATCCCTATCATTTTGAAACTTTCAGCACCTACAAGACTACAAAATACAAGTGGTTATCACAAGATCTTTGGAAAGTCTGAAATGGTGCTGGACATGGAAGGAAGGTACCTTAGGGAGAAAGGAAAGATGCCCCAAAAAACAAAGGGGAGAGCAGGAGAGATAGAAATATGGAGAAACCAGGCATTCACAAGATAATTTGATTGCCTCTTCCTGCCACCTAGGATACTAATTCTGCAGCATATCTGTGTTTGATTTTTATGCCCCCAAACTCTGTCTCCCTCTCTCCCTCCTTTATAGTGTGAAGACAGAACCCAGAGCCTTAAGCATGCTAGGTAACCTGATTCTACCTAATCCTCAGGCATTTGTTCTTGTGAGCTTTCTTGTCATTATTGAGAGAATGGGAGAGGTTTGTTAGTGACTGAGAGCCAAGTCAGGATGTTGCTGGATTCCTTAGAGTTTCCTAGCAAGCAGCCATTTTTCCCCTTCTCTTCCCTTGCAGGGCAACTGCTTGCAGGGCAGAGCCTCAGAAGACATGGGCACCAAGGTCCTGAAGATCCTCAGGGACTAGTCCAGATGGAGATGCCAGGGTGAATCTCACTGTGGGCTGGCAGGACAGCCACACTGGGGGTAGTGATAGTCAGGTTAACCAGTGTGCTTCTGCATCACCATGAAGACTTTCCTCTTTGAAGGCCCCAGGTCAGGTTTTCCACCCCCTCTGCATAAAGAGCCTTTACCATAGAGCTATTCTTTTAATGAATCTGCAAGTTTGTGCATAGACTTTGGGTCCCTTTATGAGGCCAACCATCCTCAGCTGCCAATAACAAGGCTTCACTCCGTTTGAAGACCAAAATTCAGTACTTTTTCTCTAGAAGATGCCCCTTCCTCTCTTTTCCCACCAGAACTGCCCTAGCTTAAGGTATCTCTGTGTGATGTGGACAGTCACTCCTCCAGTCTCCCCAGGCTGGGAAAGGCAGATTATCCTCTGTTCTCAGCCTCCAAACACAGAAGATAAACCACCTTGCTCTGTGATCATGTTATGAATGGTTAGTTGTGGCCATAGCACCCTTGGCTTGAATCCAAATCAACTGAACTCACATTTGTTGGTGTTTTTCTTAACAATCTCCAATTATGCTGACAATATCATGGAATTTTCCCCTTTTGATATGGAGACACTGAACAGGAGGGTAAATGTCCCATGGCTTCACATGGTGGCATTGTAGGGGAATTTCAGTCTTTGTTCCTCCCTTAATGTGGGGAAACTCTGTAAGTCACTCAGTTCATAGGTCTGCAGAGAAGTCTTGTTCTTTTCAGTACTGAGAGAGAAAGCACCAGGGATAGACTGTAAGCAAGAAAAGACAACCAGAGAGACCATGTACCTGGGACTTCTAACTGTAATATATGCATAAGATTCAAGAAAATAATCCTGCATTTCCATAGAAAGCAGATTGTTGCTAAAAGTTTGAGCAACTGACTTTCTTCTGCTAGGAAACAACAGAACCCTTGTTTTCCATCATCCAGTTTGCTCAGTCCTTGGACTTTTGTTGTTTGTTTAATTATTTTAAAGTGAAATTGCTGTTTTCTTCTGGTAAAAACTCTCTGTGACTACTAACATGTTAAAGTTAGTGTAGTCATCACCATAATCATAATCATAGCAGAAGTTTTGTCTCTTCCAAAACCTCCTCATTCTGTCTCTTTACCATCACATCTTTCCCCAAAACAAGCCTGGCACCTGCCAATCTATTCATCACCATAGTTTTGTCTTATTGACAATGTCATAGGAACAGAATCTTATAATACCTAACTATTAAGGACTGGCTTCTTTCACTCAATACATGACTTTGAGATTCTTCCAAATTGTTCCACATATCAATAGTTCACTTCTTTCTTTATATTTTTAGGTACTGGGGATTGAGCTCAGGGGCACTCAACCATTGAACCACATCCCCAGCCCCATTTTGTATTTTCTTTAGAGACAGGGACTCACTTACTTGTCTAGTGCCTCACTGTTGCTGAGGCTGAATTTGAATCTCGTGTCTCAGCCTCCAGAAACACTGGGATTACAGGTGTGCTACACCATGCCTGTCTCATTCCTTCATTTTTTGCTGAGGAATCCATTCAGTAGAAATATCACTGTTTTTCTATTAATCATTTGAAAGACTTGTGTGTTGATTTTTGTTTGAGGCTACTACCATTAGAACTGCTATGAACATTCCTGTAGAGGATTTTGTGTGAACATAAGTCTTTATTTTGCTAAGATACAGATGTTTAGGTGTGGGCCTTCTGGATCATACAAATATCCTTAACTTGATAAGAAATTTCTAATTCTTTTCCAGAGTTAAAGTACCACTTTGTACTCATACCACCAATGTATGAAAGTTGCTCATTACTGTGAACAGCTCATCTTTTGATATTTCTAATGGAAGTGTAGAGGTGCTTCACTGTGATTTTAATTTACATTTTCCTTCTGTCTGATGATGTGAAACTTCTTTACATGTGCTCATCTGCTGAAATGTCTGCTAATGTCTTTTGCCTCTTTGTTGTTGTTGCTGTATATTTCCATTTAATTTTTATATATTCTAGTCAAAAATCCTTCATCATATTTGTGATTTATATATTTTATCTAAATTCATAGTTTTTGTTTCCTTAAGTAGTTTTTGATTAAAACAATTGTAATATGAGTATCAACAAATCTTAAGAATATCATTTCATTACTACAAACATGCAATCACATTAAAAAATAAAAATTAAATAAGTACTAAAGAATTCACAAGGAGAGGAAGAGGACGACCCAAGGTGAAGGCATAAGAGTAGGAATGTCTACTCTTAAGAGAAACCTAAAGAAAACAAACTTTTTTTACATAGTGTACTGTCTACTGAACAGACTTCAGTCCTTGAATCTCCAGGCACAACTAGTCCTTGATTTAATGGCCTCAAGTTTTGAACCTCTCCCCTCAATCTAACCTCTCCAAGCCCAACAGGCAGCCTGTCTGAAAGGGAAGAAGCTGAGGGGAGGAGGAAAACATGTACCTGCCGGTCAACTTTAAGCCATTAAATCCCAAGTTTTCAATTCTGCCAGTATTTCAATGAAATTGACACAGGTGTGTTAACATAGTTTGAAAAGTTTATTCTAGAGTTTATTATATAATTTATTATTATTAATAATATCATTAATAATATTTTAAATATTATCAGTGATCATTTGCCTATTATAGTTCTCAGAATTTTAAAACTCTAAAAACACAAATATTTATTTCAAAATTTTACAAGTTCTATATTCGTGGTTCAATGTAAAATTTTTGGTGTTTCATAAATGAGATGACAAGACATAATGTGTTAAGGAGAGTAGGTCTCAGATTTAGTGACTACACATATTATAAGGCATTTCCCCATGCCACTAAGAAGACTGAAAAGCAAATTAGCAAAAACAAAAAAAGGAAACAGCTTCAGGCTTTCTGAGTGGACAGTGTTCTTGAGTGGATCTGTTAGGGTTCAAACGACCTGCAAGAGAGAGGTTTCATAGTGGGCAAATGCAGTGTCTCCAACCCAGCAACTGAAAACTACCCCCTTGGCTCCTTGCTGCTACCCTTCTTTCTTTTTCTCTTTCTCTTTCTCTTTCTCTTGCTTCTTTCTCCTTTCATGACCTTCTTTGGCTTCTGACTTTCTTTTCATACACTCCAAAATGAACTCTTCCTCTCACCCTATTTTGAGGGGTTTATATTTTCCAGCGTTTGTAAGCATGGAAAGTTTTAAAAATGGAAGAAAAAATCAAAACTTCTCTGAAGCATGTGTGGAGAACATCTTAACTAGGTAGGAAGATCTTTAAAATCATCCAACTTTCACCATGAAGAAGAAAGATTTGCAAAGGATTTTTCACAATCTTTGCCAGTGGTGTCTTGGGTGCACAGCCTGGCAAAAACAGGGGGGGCCTCGTGATTCTGAGTCACACCACTGGAGCTGCTCAGGCTCCTATGTAGGGAGGGCTTAGGGTAAAGTTCAAGGTCAGATTCAGTATTTGCAATTTATAGGGAAGGTCTCTGTGGTGAGTTGAGATGGTTTTCTGAAGTGTGCATTTAGGCCTGTCTGTCATCAGTAGATAGGCTCCCTGATGTGTTTAGAGTGTGCTTGCAAGAAAGTCTTGTCAGTAGAATGGACTTTCAAAGCTGTATGATTTGTTCTTACTGAGGTATGCAGGGACACCTCTCTGAAGTGTAGAGTGAATGCATTTAAGGTGAACGGACTTTCTTTGATGTGTAAGGAGGGTACTCTGAGATGTTTTGGGAGACACTTTAACTTGATAATCTGTGGCCACTGAGTGTGCACTATGATGCATGTAAAGGGACTTTATGGAATGGGTTCAAGGTCTCATAGTGGTGTGTGGGAGAGTTCTGTGAGGTGTGCTGGAGGGATTATGGTTGTTCATAGGGAGGGTGCTCTGTGAATTATAGAAAGAATTTAGCAAGTTGTTTTTGGAGGACCTTTAGAGTTGAGGCATGAGAGCTCTGTGAGATGAGTATGGAGAACAAACTGATGTAAAAGGAAGGGTACTATGAGATTAGGGTTAATGTTAGCTTAGGGATAAGAATTTGATCAAGGTCAAGGTCTGTGTCAGTATCAGGCTTTCTGTGGTATGTAGGGAGTGTTTAGGGTTATGATTACAGTAAGGGTTAAGTTCTGGGTGAGAGTCCATATTTGACTCTGTTGTGAGTCAAAAGTGTTCTCAGGTGTTTATTGAGGATTATGTAAGGTGAGTAGACGGACTTTCTGAGGGGTTTAGAGAGTACTTGAAATGAAATACAATTATCAAAGAGGACATTATTAGTAATATAACTTGTATGCACTGAGGTATGTTGGGATGTCTCTCTGAGGTGTGTAGAGACTGTTGTTTAGGTGAGTATGGAGGTCTTTCTTTAATGTGTAAGAAGATTACTCTTAGGTGTGTAGAGAGAGTTCTCTGAGGTTGGTAGATTTTGGCCTGTGATCTTGTAGAATAGGTATATAAGGTGTGTCAGAGAGTTCTATGATGTGTGTCAGATGCTCTACCATGTGTGTGGGTGATCCTTCTCATATGATTGGGTAGGGTTCAATCAGGTGTACAGGGAGTGTGTACAGAGATAATTAGAAAAGATACAGAAAGTTGTTTTCAGAGGATTTTTAAGTTTAGTAGTGGGAGCTCTGTGAGAGAAGTAGGGAGGAAAAACTGATATAAAAGGGAGGATCTTATGGAGAGTGGAAGGAACTATGTTGTAGGTAGATCAGACTCCCTGAAAAATACAGAGAAACACTCTGAACTTTGTAGTGTGAGGTGCACAGTGAAGGCTCTTGGGAATTCATAGGTGTAGCACTCATATATGTAGGAAGTGCTCTCAGTGGTGTGCAAAAAGATCTTTATTAGGTGTTCAGTGGGATTTATGAAGGGTGTATGACTGATAAGAAGTGCTATCTCTGTTGTTCAGGGAGGGAACTCTGAAGTGAATAGTGAGATCTCTCTGATATAAGTAGGGAGAACAAACTGAGATGTGATGCGAGGGTTCTTTGAGGATAGTACAGAATATCGGAGGTGTTTGGGGAGATCTCTCAATGGAATATAAGGATTGCTGTCTGAGGTGTGTATGTATGATGCTTGGATGTTAGTAGCAAGGGTTTTGGGTAAGCAGTGAGGTCTATCTGACCTGTGTATGTAGCATTTACTGAAGTGTGTAGCATTGGCATTGTGAGGTTTGAATTAATATCTCTCTGGTGTTTGTATGAAATACTCACATGTACATGGAGGACTTTCTGAGTTGTTTGGGTCTTGCTCAATGAAATGTGGAGGAAGTATGTCTGAAGGGTATACATGGATGGCACTTTAAGGTGTGTTGGAAGGGTTCTTGATGTAAGTAGTTTGGGGGTATATAGATGTGTAGGCGGTGAGTTTGGTGAGTAGGAAATGTTCTTGGAGTTGTGAAAGTGGGTGTTCTTCAAGGGAGTTCTCTCTTATGTATATAGGGAGGGCCCTCTGAAGGGTGTAAGGGTGTAGGAGAGCTTTATGAGGTTTATAGGAAGGCTTCTTGCTATGAGAGGGAGGGCTCACTTAAGTAATAGAGCTTTTCGTGGTATGTAGAAAAGGCCTCTGTGGTGAGTGGAAAGAGCTTTCTGAGGTGTGTAGTGAGATTCTGAGGTGAGTAGAAATTTCCTCTGAGGTGCTTAGAGTATGATGTATAGAAATGTACTTAGTAAAATGGTCTTGTGAAAGTGTGTAATTTGTACTCCCTAAGGTATATATGGATGTCTCTCTGACGTATGTATTGACTATTCTTGAGGCATGTAAGGATGACTTTCATTGATGTGTATGTAGCATATTATAAGGTGTATAGTGAGGGGACTCTAAGTTTCGTGGTTTGTGACCACTGTTGTGTAGGGAGGACTCTATGAGTTATGTAGGAGGGCTATAAGATATGTGATCAAATGTACCTTTACTTGGGTGAAAGGGCCCTCTGAGGTGAGTTGGGATGGCTCACAGTGTTGCAGAGGGTGTGTGCACTGGGACACGTACAAATTGCTCAGTGAGTTGTGTTTGGAGGGCCTTTTGAGATGAGTAGTGAGAGCTCAGTTAGGTGAGTAGGGAGAACAAACTGATGTAAATGGAAGGTACTTTGAGGTTAGAGTTAGGGTTAGGCCTAGGATTAGCATTTAGGGTCAGGGACAGGGAGAACTCTCTGTATTATGTAGGGTGGGCTTAAGTTTATGCTTAGGGTTAGGGTTATGGTTAGTTTCAGCGTGTGTCAGTATTGTGGGGTATAGGAAATTTCATTGTGGAAAGTCAAAATAGTTCTCTGAGGAGTTTTATTGCAGATTCTTTGAGGTGGTCATAGAGGGTTTGTAAAGAAGTATAGTTAGTGGGGGGGACATTCAAAGAACTACAGTTTTACTCTCTGAGTTATGTAGGAACATCTCCCTGAGGTGTATAGGGACTGCTCTTGAGGTGAGTATGGTGGTACAGTTTGGTTTATATGAAGGATATACTGAGGGATGTAGAGTAGGCTCTGTGAGTTTGGCAGCATGCTGTCTCTTATCTGTGTTGTGTGAGTTCTATGAGGCATATAGGATAGTTCTATAATGTGGGATAGAAGGTTACAAGACATGAGTTTGAGGGTCTTCTCAGATGAGTTGGGAGGGTTCACTCAGGTGTACATATAGTGTGTGCTGAGTTGAGTAGAAAAGGCTCAGTGATTTGTTTGTAGGGCATTTTGAAGTGAGTAGTGAGAGCTCTCTTAGATAAGGAGGACAACTAGATGTAGAAGGGAGGTCCCCATGAGGTGTGGAGAGTGTTCAATATAGTCTGAAGTTAGAACTTGCTAAGATGAGTAGGATGGACTCTCTGAGCTTTGTTGTATAGGTACTCTGAGGTGTGTAGTGAAGGCTCATGAAATGCAGAGGTATGGCACTCTGGAGAGTGTAGGGAGGGCTTTCAGAGGTGTGTATGGAGGTCTCTGTTATTTGTGCAGACAGATCTATGCAGGAAATAGAAGACTATATGACTCAGTAGAAATGCTATCTCAGTTGTATAGGGATGGCCCTCTGAAGTGAATAGTGAAATCTCTCTGATATTAGTAGGGAGAATATTCTAAATTTAATGGGAGGGATCGTTGAGGATAGTAGAGAAAATCTCTGAGGTGTTTTAGGACGACACTCAGAAGAGTATCATGGGAACTCTCTGATATTTGTAGTTATGGCCCTCAGTTGAATATGGAGGGTTTTTTGGTGAGTACTGAGGGCTACATGAGATATCTATGTAAGTTTCTCTTGAGATTTTTTGAAAAGACATTCTGATATTTATATGGAAGTCTCTCTGAGATTTGTAGGGAGGAATCCAATTGCAATGCATAGGAAGGGGCCTCGAGGTAAGTGTTAAGAATTTGCTGAGGTATGTATTGATGGAACTCTAAGGTGGGTAAGAGTAGATCTCTGAGATGAATAAGGAAGACAAACTGAACTGTGAAAGGAGGGCTCTAGGAGGTGTGTAACAGGGGCCTCTGAATTGTGAAAGTAGGGCATTTTGAGATGTATAGAGGTACAGTGTTTGGTGTGTAGCATCAGTTCTTTAAGTTTTATGGGGTTGGTAAATCTGTGTAGGAAGGGTTTCTAAGCTGTGTGTGGGTGCCCTCTGAATTGTGTAGAAAGTGTACTTGATGTGAGTAGGTAGGGCTCTGAGCTGTGTGGAGAGATGACTGTGAAGTGTATAGGAAGGGATCCCTGATATGTGAGGAAAGGGCTCTCTGTGGTTTGTTGCACACATGCTCTGAAGTGTGTAAGGAGGTCTTCATAAGGTGTGCAGGAGGAATCTCTAAGGGGTGTAGGAGGACTTTTGCCTGCATACAAGTGCTATCTCTGTTGCTTAATTAGGGCACTCTGCAGTGAATAGTTGGATCAACTTGATATGAGTAGGTAGAAAATACTGATGTGTAATGGGAGTGTTCTTTGAGGATAATACAGGCAATCTCTGAATTGTTTAGGGTAGTCATTCAACAGAGCATCTCAAGGGATCTCTGAAGTGTGTCACTCCAACACTAACTGGTGGATAGGGAGGGCATTTTGGTGAATGGTGTGTTCTATATGAGTTGTGGAGTAATTTGATTTGCTGAGGTTTGTAGCATGGACATTGTGAGATTTGAATTAACATCTCACTGGCATTTGTAGGAAGTACTTTCTGAGGTATAAAGGGAGGGATTTCTGAGTTGTTTAAGTGTTGCTCAATGAAGTGTGGAAGAAGTGTCCCTAAAGTGTATATGGATGTAATTTTGAATTATGTAGGTAGGACTCTTGATGTGAGTAGGTAGGGAGTACTTAAATGTGGATGAAAGTGAGTTTAAGGTGTGTAGAAATGGTTCCCTGAGGTAAAAAGGCAGCTTCTCTTTGTTGTTAGGGAGTGATCTCTGAAGGGTGTAGGAGGGCTTTATGAGGTGTGTAGGAAGGCTTATTGGTGAGTCCAAATGTTAAGTGAGTAAAAGGACTATTTGCAGTATATAGAAAAAACCTCTGAGGTGAGTCAAAAGTGTTCTCTGAGGTTTGTAGTTCAGGCTCTCCGAAGTGTTTAGAGAAGACTTGCAAAGAAGTATAACTATTATAAATGGGCTTTGCACACTTGCAGTCCAGCATCTATACAGAAAAGTGTCATTAATCCTGCCTGGGATTGGCTGTGGTGAAGAGAGTTCCTCTCAGGGCCTGTCTCTGAGGCTCCAGTCAACACATAGTCCTTGGGTATCAAAAATATCACCACTGCTTTCTGTCTTCTTTCTGCAGTATAAGTCAGACCTCAGTCCTCTGCTATTCCTAGCAAAAAGGGTGGGGTTTGCCTATTCATTCTCTAAACAGCCTCCCAACTGACCACTCTTGATGCAGAAACCCTCATTTTGACCCAAAGGTCACTCAATTCATTCTTTGAAGTCACTCCTATTTGATATCTAGCTGGAGATTTTCATACCAACAGAAGGCCAGAAGCGTGTCATAAGTAACATTCTGTGCCCCTTAACTGTCTAAATGCATACTGGCTTGAATAACTCCCTGACAATAATAGAAGGTCAGGAGGCCTGGGTGTTTTTACAGACTTCTAAATCATAGGCCAAGTGCCTGCCAATGGTAGGCGCTTCACATACATTTGAGTGAAGAATGAACCTAACCACCTATAGTCTAGCTACTTCAGGTGCAGGACTCACTATGTCCACCAAAGAGGTCTCTCTTCTGTATACATGTAAGTCAGGAAACCTCCTAAGTTCAGGTCACAAACTCCTTCCCAAATGTGGAAACTCTTTCCTGAGATTTCAGAGCAGCATGGCTTAAGGCAAAGAACTTCCTTACAGGAGAGAAGGAAGCCCACAGGGAAGACCAGAGCAGTTAGCCACCTGCTCTATGAGACCAGACCTTAGGCAAACACTCCTGGAGTTTATCTTACTTGGTTTTCTAAACAAACAGGCAGGGTTCTCTTCTGAAAACCCTCCTTTCCACATAGATGACTGAGGTTCAGAGTGATACCAAACTTTCCAAAACCAAACCAGGAGATGGTCATGTCCCAGACCTTGGAGGTGGTACAAATATATACACAGCAGCTCCAGCATCCTTTTGGCACTGGCCTAATTTTGGCATGAATACAAAAATCCATGGACATATGTGTTTTCCATTTCTGCAGGCCAAGGGCAGGTAATCTACAAGTTCCTGCAGGATGAATGCTGGGAAGATTTCAAATACACAGAACACATCCAATGATTAATCTATGGCATCTTCTCCCTAGGTTGGGGAATACAAAAGGGATATTTTAACATAGAAACAGTGGTCAAGGGAAAACAGAAAAAAATATTCATATTCTCAGGGGATATCATACACACATGCACACACACACACAAAAAAATATATATACATACACCACACATGCACCAGCACACACACACACACACACACACACACACACACCACAAACACACACACACACACACACACACACACACCCAAACCCCTGTTTAGTGTCGAGTTATCAAAATGGGAATCTGAGTGATGGGCTAGCCCCCACTCATTTGCAATGACCTCTCCTGTCTCTCCTCTGGTCTCCTTGGGAAAAATAACCCGAGATGTTAGAACCCAGCATGGATCCAGTGCTTCCACACTCAGGAAAGGTCCCTACTCATAGTTCTCCTAATACCTGAGTGTCCACAGATCAGTAGACAATGAGAATGCATGGCTCTGAACTTGTTGTCTCAACAAAAATGAGCAGAATAAGAGTGTATCTGGACTGAGTGTCTAGCTACTGGGTTCCAGGTTGTGTATTCAATTGCCAAGGAAATGAGGTCACTTCCTTGGGGACTCTTTAACTGAGGCCCTTTTACATGTAAGATATTTCCAAAGTTCCCATGCAATGTAGGATGCTCTGATCATCCCATGACATATGCACAAGTGGATAAAGTTACAAAAAACATACACTGGATCAGGTCCCCAAATATATCTAGTGTAGCAAGCTCTCCTGGTTTAAGGAGACAGAGCTTGATTCATACCCATCCCCTCTTTCTACCCATGTGTGTGACTCTGAAGAAGTCATTATGCATTTCATGGCCTTCATAGCTTCTCCACATCTTCAGGGATTATTCTAACATCTGCTTTTGAAGTTTTCAGCAGATGTATGAGCCCATACATAAATGTGCTCCATGGGAAAACCTACCACTAGTGTTGAAATGCACAAACATAAAGTTGAAAAACAGGAAGGTGAAGAACAGAGGATAACATGCAAATCTCCTATGACATGAGTCCCACAATGAAAGAGAGTAAGTGAGCTCTTCTCTTGGCCGTTTCCACTCTGCACCAATGGAAGATTTTGAGGACTGATTTACAGAGATAGCCTCCCCATGATATAAATATGAAAATGGTCCTTGTGCAATGTAGAATTGTCTAAATTTCTCTTCCCATTGTATAATGTGGTTATACTATCAAGGACTCCAATCCCCACAGCATCCTGGTGCCAAAGGCCTATAGCTCTCTACCATTTTAGTGAATCTACATTAGCATCTGCTTTCAAGGAAACAGAAATCAGAAAGTGTCATGAGATTACACTTTGAAGGTGGAGTCATGGAAAGTCTTATTCTATCTGGTTCCATGTACCTAGAGCATAAAGCACTTTTGGGATTCTACAACTTTGTAGAGAAATTTGGTGTGGCAACTGACAGATGCTGGGGGACACCTTGAAGTGACAAGGAGATGGAATTTCTGTACATCCATTTCTAAGTGCCTCATGTAGGTGAAATATTTTGGTTATAAAATTCACTGATGCACATGTTATATCAAGAAGCAAGGATGGTGTTAATTGACCAAGAGTTTGACCAATAGCATGGTCATAACCATAGTAGAGGACTTTATTTTCTCCATGTCTTTAGGAAAAGACTGCATTGCTTTTCTCAGAGTAGCACCAAACCACATCCTTTTGTTTTGTGTGTAGTTAAAGACAGAGTTTTCTGCCTTACTTCCAACTAAAATTTAGAAAGAAGACCCCAGCGGTAAACAAAGAAGCATCTCAGAAGGCAACACATTTTAAATACCTAAGGCTACTGGAGGAGAGAAAAGTACTGACAATATAGTTTTGAGGACTTAAAGGGGAATAGAAAACCACTCCTTGCACAGGATACTCACTAACCAAATGCATCTGCACTCAGCTGCCTGTACTCATTGTTGAATGGAACACAAATTGATATCTTTCCCTTTCCCTAAGGAATTTCAGGCATTAAGTAACCATTATAGAAGACTCAGAACAATCTTTCTTGAGCACATGGAACTACTTTGCTGCTCATTACCTTCACACCAAAGGTGAGAGAGAGATGATAATCAACTGACCTGGAAAGACTTAAAAATCAACACACATTCACAATTGCCCCTGTGGGAAGGTTCCCAGGATAGGGTATTTCTAGTTGATTTTGTGTTCTTTGAAATTTACTGGGGAATAACAAATGGGGATGAATCAAAGAAATGAAGATCTGCAACTACGAATGTTTCTGGATTTGATACACACTGAAGCTCCTGTCAATTTGAAAGAGAAAATGGTCCCTGTTTTTTAAATTGGTAGAAGTCAAAGGCATGGATATATCTCCCCACCTTTTCTACTCCTACATGCTTTCATCTTATGGCATTAGCAGATAACGTTTCCTATTCCACTAAGTTTCTTCAGGGAGGAAAAAGAGCCATAAATGAGTCATGGCATACCTGATGAAACCATTAAATAAGCCAAAGTTCCATCAGTTTCCATGTCACTATAAACAACCATTAAGGTAACAAGAGCAGTTGGTGATAATTTGTCTTCATTGTCCACTCCCGGAAAAGTGCCTCAAAATTGTTCTGCTGGAATCTTAACTCTGCAAAACAGGACAAAGAAGAAATCACAGAGAAGGGGTGATGAATTCTGGGTTACAGAAGGATTTAATTGAGATGGAAACAGATTCACTGTCCAAACAAATAATCCCATGAACAAGTATATCAATAAAGCCTACACAAGTTTTAGTCCCCTTCCTCAAACACATCTTTCTACTAAGATCCTCAATATGTTTCTGTACCAAGTCAGCCCAGTGCTGGCTTTCACATTCTAAAGCAGAGCACTGCCAGTTTCAATCACTAAAGCACTAAGATCTGAGGGCTGAACTATTAACTTTCTAAACATAGCATCCAACAAAAAAGCGTAGTGTGCCAAACTCTTAATAGAAAAAAAGAGACTCTATGTTATTTTATAACTAAAAAAATTTGCTCACAGCTAGACCCACCTAGACAATATTATAAACTTTAAAATGATATATGCATGACCACAGTTTTCTTACTGGAATCCAAATTAGGCAAATGCAATGTTTAAAGGAAGCATATGGAACCCAGGACAGTCAATGAGAGCCTGAGATCAGGACACCCTGTAAACACAGTCCAGAGATATTGACTTCTAGCCTCAGCTTATTGAGGGGCATCACAGCAGCACAGGCTCCATCTGCCCCTCCTCATATACTTTTATTGGAACCTTTGCACTCAGGGCATAGTGATCCTGACACAGAGACCCTGAGACTTAGGAGTCACTTGACTGGTCTCAGGTGCAAGCCTGCAGCTCAGATCTGAAGAGCCAAATCATCAGTGGCAGGGATCCCTGTGTATGGTTGAGGAAATATTCCATGCATTTGGTTTATGGGTGATGGAATTCTCCCAGAGAAATGGGACAGAGACCATGCTTTTTACATGACTTGATCAGTTGATCTCTACGCCATTTCAGTTTTGGGGCATGTTTTGACCCTTTTATTTATAATGGTACCTGCTGGGAATTTGCACTATGGACTCAAAGCGGTTCTGTCTTATCTCTCTGCTTGCTCCCAAGTGAGGCTCAGTAGGAGCAGCTCTGAACTTGGGGGAGGTCTCTAACACTTGCAGATGTTTCTTCTTCTTCACATGCCCTCTCCAGAGAACTCATAAATTAAAATGATAGGTAGTTTGGCACTTCAATTAGCTTTTATAAGCTCTAAGAAGAGTCATTACACCAAGAGCTGTAGGATTTGGGTCACCAGAACTTTCAGACATTACTGGAAATACACATAACAGTCACTTTCAAAGATGATGCACCAGTGCTTTTTAAGGCATAAGAAGTCTAATATATGACCAGTGTCCCCATAATTTATCTGCATTTGGAAAAGTGCTCTGAGAAAGCATGTCAAACCAATCTATGGTGCCATTATGAATATCAGAACTTTTTTTTTATTGTAAACAAATGCAATATATGTTGTTTCTTTGTACATGGTGTAAAGTCATACCATTTGTGTAACCATAAGTTTACATAGGGTAATGTTGTTTGATTCATTCTGTTTTTTTCCCATTCCTCCAAACCCTCCCACCCCTCTTTTCCCTCTATACAGTCCTTCCTTCCTTCATTCTTGTCGCCCTCCCTAACCCTAACTCTAACCCTAACACTAAACCATCCCTTCCCCCATTATTTGTCCTCATCATGCACTTATTAGCGATATCATATGTCCCTTGGTTTTTTGAGATTGGCTTATCTCACTTAGCATGATATTCTCCAATTTCATCCATTGGCCTGCAAATGCCATAATTTTATCATTCTTTATGGCTCAATAATATTCCATTGTATATATATTATATATATACCACAGTTTCTTTATCCATTCATCAATTGAAGGACATCTATGTTGGTTCCACAATCTGGTTATTGTGAATTGAGAAGCTATGAACATTGATGTGGCTGTATCTCTGTAGTATACTGATTTTAAGTCCTCTGGGTATAGGCCAAGGATTGGAATAGCTGGGTCAAATGGTGGGCCCATTCCAAGTTTTCTAAGGATTCTCCACACTGCTTTCCAGAGTGGCTGCACTAATTTGCAGCCCCACCAGCAATGTATGAGTGTACCTTTCTCCCCACATCCTCACCAACACCTATTGTTGCTTGTGTTCTTGATAATCACCATTCTAATTTGGGGTGAGATGGAATCTTAGGGTAGTTTTGATTTGCATTTCTCTTATTACAGAGATGTTGAACATTTTTCCATATGTTTGTTGATTGCTTGTAGATCTTCTTCTGTGAAGTGTCTATTCATTTCCTTAGCCCATTTGTCGATTGGATTATTTGCATTCTTGGTGTAGACTTTTTTGAGTTCTTTATAGATTCTGTGGATTAGTGCTCTCTCTGAAGTATGAATGGCAAAGATTTTTCTCCCACTCTGTAGGCTCTTTCTTCACATTGCTGATAGTTTCCTTTGCTGAGAGAAAGCTTTTTAGTTTGAATCTATCCCAGTTATTGACTCTTGCTTTTATTTCTTGTGCTATGGGAGTTCTGTTGTGGAAGTCTTGTCCTAAGCCAAAATGTTGAAGATCTGGACCTACTTTTTCTTCTATGAGATGCAGGGCCTCTGGTCTGATTCCGAGGTCCTTAATCCATTTTGAGTTTAGTTTCATGCATGGTGAGAGATATGGGTTTAGTTTCATTCTGTTGCATATGGATTTCCAATTCTCCCAGCACCATTTGTTGAAGAGGCTATCTTGTCTCCATTGCATATTTTTGGCCCCTTTGTCTAGTATGAGAAAATTGTATTTATTTGGGTTTGTGTCCGTGTCCTCTAATTCTGTACCATTGAAAAACTGAAAGCATTAATCATAAAAACTGGAAAAAGGCAGGGATCCCTCTTTCACCACTTCTATTCAATATCATCCTTGAAACTCTAGCCAGAGCAATTGGACAGACCAAAGGAATTAAAGGGATATGAATACAAAAATAAGAACTCAAACTATTGGTATTTGCTGATGATATTATTATATATTTAGAGGAACCAGGAAATTCCACCAGAAAACTTTTAAAACTGATAAGTGAATTCAGTAAAGTAGCAGAATATAAGATCAATGCACATAAATCTAATGCATTTTTATACATAAGTGATGAATCTTTGGAAAGAATAATTAGGAAAACTACCCCATTCACAATAGCCTCGAAAAAAATAAAATATTTGGGAATCAATCTCACAAAAGAGGTGAAAGACCTCTATAATGAGAACTACAGAACACTAAAGAAAGAAATTAAAGAACACCTTAGAAGATGGAGAGATCTCCCATGTTCTTGGATAGGAAGAATTAATATTGTCAAAATGGCCATACTACCTAAAGTGCTACACAGATTCAGTGCAATTCCAATTAAAATCCCAATGACATACCTTACAGAAATAGAGCAAGCAATTATGAAATTCATCTGGAAGAATAAGAAACCCAGAATAGCTAAAGCAATCCTTAGCAGGAAGAGTGAAACAGGGGGTATCGCAATACCAGATCTTCAACTCTACTACAAAGCAATAATAACAAAAATGGCATGGTATTGGTACCTAAATAGAATATCAGAACTTTTAATGCTAATCAAATAAAATATCCAAATATCTTTCCATATCTGAGTGCTCAACAAAACCTGAATTAAAAGGAATGAACCATAAAGCTACAGATACAAATATACATAGTACCTATTCTGCTGCAAGATGCAACAAACCTGGCTGAAGAGACAACATGCTGTATGGCCCACCTTTGTTGACATTCTAGAAAAGGTACAATTGTGGTCAGAAGAGGAGGTGCACAGGATGAGGCTCAGGAGTGTCCTGAGTGTAGGAGCATGTGTCCACAGGGAGTTTGGGGAAAACACCTTCCCTGTGCTTGGTTGTGTTCAGAAATTTCTTGAGCAATTCTTGTATGGACATTTGTGGAGACTTATTCTTTTAGGCCTGATGGATATTAATTCATACTCCAGCTTCTTTTCCCATGTTAGGTGGGAAACTGAAAGTTGCAAGATTATAGTCAGAGGTCGGATTTTCTCACAAACTTCCTCAATCCTGATGCTGCCCTAGAGACCTATGGAGAGTTCTTATTAGAGCAAAGACCTTCTTATCACTTCAAACATTCTACAAGATATAGGGACCCCATGCTAGGAATCACGGTCAACAATCTAATGTTAGCACTAAAGATGTACTTACCACCATTATTGCTTACTAAATATGAGAGTTTCAGAAACTGCACCAGTAACTGGGCCTAAGGACTAAATTTGTTTGTTTGTTTTTATTATTTTAGATCATGTAATCTGGAACAAAAAAGAGTATATTTCTCATAAAGGAAAAATGAATTAATTGCATGGCAGAAGCTATGATGCTGATTTCTCAGTGTTGAGATGAGAAATAACAGATCAATCAAAGATAAAGTCATAGTTATCCTTGACAGAATGGATCAGAATACAGGAACTGCATATCAATGTTTTATCATGTTTAACTTCATATATGCATGGATTATTTTACCTAAACACTGTTACAATTGGGTGGAACACGTGGAGGAGAAAGCACTTATACACATCTTTGAATTTTCGGTATTGTTTGAGGGTCAAAATGCAGTGGGCATATTCAGCTGTCAGAAAAATATCACTCTATAGATGCTTCAGTATGAGTTCCATAATAGAATTACAGTTCACAGGATAACTATGATATTGGTTTTGTATCACGTAATATGGGTATTACATTATGATCAATAACTTAGGGAAGATATTATATTAGAATGAGATGCTTTATTATTTATAATATTTTTGTATGAACGACTACATGTTAGCTATTATATTTGTTATAGATGCTATAGCACACATCTTCCATTAATATCCAAGGTATATGGAAGCTATTATATTAAGATTAAATGCTGAACTAAGGAAAATGTACCAGCATTAAAACTTCAGGGAAATTATATTAGTTGTACTTGCTATAGTATGAGTATTACATCAAGGGCACAGGGCAGCTAACACATCGATTTGAGATGTTATAGTATAAATATCAAAATTAGTGTTGAAGGCCACAGATAAATATTTATGCCACATTTAGAAGCTCAATTATGCATATTGTGTTAGGATTGAAGTCAATATGGTAGTTGATGTATTAATTATAATAATATCTCATGAATATCTTATTAGTTTAGTGACTACAGTGCTGATATTTTATTAGTTTAAGGTTGTATATTATAAATATTATGCTAACATTAAATGCTGCAGAGCACCTGTTTATTAGTTTTAGATGATATATTGAGTATTAAAAAATATTAAAATTTACAAGGAGTTTTTATATTGGTTTTGGGGTTTATGTAAATGCTGTCATATAATAAGATTAAAGGTCACAGAACATACATTTCTTTCACTTTAGAAACTATAATATGGATGTCATATTCATATTTAAAGGTACATGGATCTAGTATATTAGTTTTAGATGCTAGGCTAGGAATAACATATTAGATTTAAAGGCTACAACACAGCTTCTATATTCATAGTTCATACTATAGTTAGAATACCATATTTAAGTCCTTCAAATTGCTCTTATATCCATTTTTGATGTTGTAGTAGGTGAATTACATTAATATTAAAGGACACATAACAACTCTTTATCAGTGTTTCATCCCCTTGTATTGATATGTCAGTTATATTCTGTTCATTTAGGGGCCATAGTAGGGATATTGTATTAATATTGAAGTCTACAGGGTAGTTATTATATATGTTTATAAGTCCACTATGAATATTATAGTCATATTTAAGAAACAAGGGAGTCAATTGCATTAGTTTAACATGGTACAGTAAGAAGATTTCCTTATTATTAAAGACCACATAGTAGCAATTACTTTTAAAGGCCCAAGTTTATCATATTTATATTAAGGGTCCCAGGACCAACAGTTTTTTTTTAGGTTTATATTTTATAGAATGTAAAGCATATTATTATGAATGATCAGAAGGCAGCAATTATAACAGTTTTTGATGCTATAGTATAAATACAATATTAGTATTGAAAGACCACAGGACAGTTTCTATATTAGTTTAAGAGGTCACATTTTCCATATTATATAAATTTGAAAGGAATCAGGGAAATTATTAATTTTGGAAGCAAAATGATTGATAATATGTTAGTATTAAAAGCCACATGGCAGCTACTATAATGGTTATAAATGCTAAATATAGATATTATGTTAATAGGAAAGGCCACAGTTCATACTAAGGATATTGTGAGATATATAGTTTCTATGGTGTGTGCATCTTCTCTGACCTTAGAATCCTGTATGACATGAGTAGCTCCAACAATCTGGGTAGCATGTATAGCATGCTTAGGTGCCTTGGACTACACAGCCATTAGCCTCATTGACATGAACAGATTCTATGACCTGTGTTGCTTCTCTCTGACAAGTTTAGACGGCATATTGTAAGTAGTATCCATGACCTATATAAATCTATGTCTTATATTTCCATGAATTGTGCCACATCTATGGCCAGACAGCCAATATGATGTAATTCACTTTCAGTGCCTGAATATTCTAAAGAACTTCTGTAATACCTATATCTATAGAAATCATTATGACCTGTGTAGCCTCTATGATGTGTATAAACTGCAAAATGCATAGACCCTGTGTCCTCAGTAGCCTTTAAGATTTAAGGATCCAGTTTTCCATGAAGTCTGAATGACCCAAGTGTACTTTATGCCTTTTTAAGTGTCTTTGATCTGAGTATCTCCTAAGACCTACCTATTTTCTAAGATATTAATATCTTCTAATTTTTGAGAACAATCTATGACTTGTGTAGAGGTTTTGTTCTGAGTAATTTAACCAACCTTAGGACCCTCTATGATCCACATAGACTCTATGACCTAAATAGCCTCTATGAACTAATCATCTTATAGAAATTGAGTGGCTTTTGTGACCAACCTAACACCAATGACCTGTGTATCTGCAAAGAACTGCTTAGCCTATATGACCTCATAGCACCTGTGGCATAAGAAGTCTCTATGACTTATATAAACATTATGGCCTGAGTAGACTGAATAAACTGATCATCCCTAATACTTATTAGCCAGTAGAACCTGGGTAGCTTTATGACTGAATATCTTATGTGAACTAATTAGCCATGTGGTCTATATTATCTGCATGTCCTCTAGAGACTAGATAGCCCTAAGACTTGTTAAACTCTACATTTCAGTAACCACGAAGACATACCTAGCCTCTATGACCAAGTAGACACTATGACCTATCTAGATTCCATGGCCAGTGTAGACTTTATGGACTGAATATTCTAAATTATTTTAGTAGTCCCTTTGACCTGTTCAAACTATGTGATCTTTGTAGTCTCTATGACTGTTGTTATGGTTTAAATATGAAGGGTCACCCAAAATATTAAGTATGAGAAAATATAAGAATATTTAGAGATAAATTGATTGTGTTATGAGAGCCTTAACCCAATCTGTGTATTAATCCACATAGGTTTTAACTGAATGATAACTATACACTGGTAAGGTGTGACTGGAAAAGGTGGGTCATTAGGGTATAAGTTTGGTTAGCTGAGCTTAGTCTCTGCTTCTTGATATGATACATTGAGCCTCTTCTATCAACCACACACTTCTCCTGTGATGATCAGCCTCAACTCAAGAGCTGAAGAATGAAGCCTGATGTATGTGAACTGAGGCCTACTAATAAACTTTTACACCTCTAATTGTCAGATCACAGCAGAAAAGAAGCTGACTAAAACAACTGTGTAGCTTACAAGTCCTGAATATCCTCTGCATATTCTAATGGCCTACCCATTTAGTAGATGAAATGACCTTAGTAATCAATATAAAATTCATAGCCTCTATGACCTGTGTAGCTTCTATTATCAGTTCAGTATTCATGGCCTGAATAGTCTCTGTTGCCTGGGTCCCCATTACAACCTGAGTAGACTTTATGACAAGAGCAGCCTAAACTGCCTATGTAGCCTCCATTACCTGAGTAACCTCTGTGGCCTGAGAAGCCTCCATTGCCTTGCATCCTCTGCCATTTTCATCAAGTCTATGGCTGGTTATCCAATTTAACCTAAGTATAATCAATGACCCATTTAGTCTCTAGGATCTGAGTAGTCCCTATTACTTCTGTAGTGCCTAATGATTGAGTACCTTCCACGGCCCATACACGCCCTAGGACATAAGTGGAATAGGTGAACTGTTTAGCCTTTATGACCCTTTAAATAACTGACTTTGAGCACTCTAAACCTGAGTTCTAAGCCTGAAGAGCCTCTATCAGTTATGCAGATTCTAAGATCTGCATACCCCTTATGACCTGAGAAGCACCTAAACCTATGTAGCCACTGTAACCTGTTCTGTTTTATATCATGTAGAGTCAAAATAACCTTAGTATCTTCTGTGACCTGCATAGCCTTAATGGCCTGAATAGCCTAAATTAACTTAATGTCTGCTCTGATCTCAGTAACCACTATTATCTTCGCATTCTGCATGATCTGAGTAGACTTGGTATACTGAATCATCTCTCAACTTTCATTTTGTTTATCACCTGAGTAGCTGTTAAAATTGTAAGGCCTTTATTTTCTGAGTAGCCTAAATGTATGGTTTTAGTAACCTCAATGATCTTATTTAGTAACCTTAATAGTCCCTATGAACTGCCTAGACTTTATGACCTGTTTATCCTCCATTAACTTAGTAGTGTATGACTATGACCTGAGTAACATCTCTTGTTTGCATACACCCTATGATCCAATTAGCATCTATGATCTGTGTAGTCTTTATGTCATCTTTTCCTGAATAACCTGTATAGGCTCTAAGGCCTGAATAGCCTCTATGAGCTTTGCAGTTTCTGTAACTGGCATGGTCTTTATTGCTCCAGAAACAATTGTGCTCTGAGTATCTGAGTATCTTCCATGACTCATGTAGCTTCTAAGATCAAATAGTCCCTATGACTTGCATAGCACTTGTGGCCTAAAAGGCCTTTCTATCTTTCTCCTCTCTCTCCCTCTCCCCCCCTCTCTCTCTCTCTTCTCTCTCTCTCTCTCTTTCTCTTTACTTACCTGTATGAATGGAGTAAACAGTATGAACTGAGTGGTCTGTACGACCAGCATAACCACTATAACTTTGAAGCCAGTAAACCTGCATAGATTCTATAGTCTGGAGAGCCACAAGGATCTGTAGAACCTTTATGACCTGATTAGCCTCTATGGCTATGAAACCACTGTGACCTCTTTCACCTTTATGATCTGAGTAGCCTAAATGACTTCTGTATTCTTTGATCTCAGTAGCCACTATGACTTATGTAGCCTTTGTGGTCAGAATAGACACTCTGTGTTGTGTAGCTAAATTGTGTTAGTAGTCTCTATGATCTGTGACTCTGTGCCTCAAGTAGCCTAAATAACCTTAGTAGTTTGTAAGGCTTGTGAAGTCTCTATGACCCAGGTAGACTCAATGACCTGAGTTACCTCTCCAATCTGTTGATTCTCTATGATACTAGTAGCTCACATGACCTGTGAAGCCTTTATTCCCTGATTATCTCCTCTTACCTGGATAGCATTTAATAGCTTCATAGCCTAAATTACTTCAGTAGTCCCTATAACCTCAGAAGTCTCTAATACTTTCACTGCCATTATGGACTAATTAGCCTCTCTGAACTATGTAGCCTCTGTGGAATGTACATCCTATATCATCTAAAGGGTCTGTATGACCAATTTAGCCTTTACAGTCAAAGGAGCCTATATTTCCTGCCTAGCCTACATGGTATTATTAGCTTAAATGGCCTTAGTAATTCCAATGAGCATGCAGACTGTGTAGGATCTACATCCTGAGTAGACTCTATGTCCTGTCTAGACTCTTAAGACCTGAGTAGCCTCAGTGATCTTTCTGGCCTCTGTGTCTAATATAACCTCTATAAACCTCATGGACATTATCATCTCCATATGCTTTATGGCCCAGGTTACTAGATGACCTAAAAAGACACTATGTCCAGTAACTCCATGGCTTGAGTAGCCTCTATTGACCAGGGTAGACTTTATGGATTAAGTAAACCAAATAATTTTAGTACCCCCTATGACAATCGAAATCTCCATTATCAGCAGAACTTTTATTTCTCTTATTACCTCTATGACCTCTCCAAATTTTATGGACTCAAAAGCCTAAATAAACTTAGTAGCTCTGAGGTTCTGCATAGACTCTATGACCTGAATTACCTGTATTTTGTGCAAATCCTCTATACCATGATAAAACTTTATGGCCTCTTAAGTTTTTATGACCTGCATAGCATCTAAGCCCTGAATAGCCTCAATCATCTGTGCAATCTCTATAACCTGCATAAACTTAATGGCCTGAGTAGTCTAAATGATCACAGTATCTTATCTGACCTCTGGAGCTACTACAGTCTTTGTAATTGCTCTGGTCTTAGTAGACTCTATGCCCTGTGTAGCCTCTTTGACCTTTGTATTATATGTTACCTGAGTATTCTGTATGTCCTGACTAGCCTTTATAACTGGAGTAGCCTAAATTATCTCCCTCACCTGTGTGGGCTTATTACCCTTATTGACTTTAGCAGCCCCTATACCTGCATAGTTATTATGATCTGTGTAACTTCTATGATCTCAGTAGCTTCTATGCCTTGTGTACCCTCTGTTCTAGTCAGCTTTTTTTGCTACCATGACTAAATGATCTGGTGATCACAATTGTAGAAGAAAAAAATGTTTATTTGAGGGCTCACAGTTTCAGAGGTCTTAGCCCATAGAAGGCTAGCTACATTCCTTGGGGCTCAAGGTGAGACTGAACATCATGGCAGAAGAGAGTGGTGGAGAGGAACAGCTTCCATCATCAGGAAGCAGAGAGAGATAAAGTGGGGGACTACACTCTCCATATATAAAAATATATACTCCATAGCCATGCCCACAATGAACCATTCCCCCAACCACACCCTAACTTCTTCCAGTGACCACTCAGTTAATTCCATCTGGCTTTATTCACTAATTGGGTTAAGACTCCCAAAACCCAATAATTTTTCTCTGAACCTTCTTGCTCTGTCTCACATGACAGATTTTGGGGGACACCTCACATCTAAATCATAATACCCTCTTTGACTTATGTAGCTCTCTGATGAGTTTAGCCTCTGTGACCTACAAAGCCTGTATTTCCAGAGTATCCCTATTATATTCAGAGCCTCTATGGCCAGCATAACCTCTATTATCTGCTAGCCTTTATCAACTACAGAGGTATTATAGCATGAGTAGTCTCTATTATATGCATAATACTTATGACCTGTGCATTACCTGTGTCCTGAATAACTTCTATGGCTTGAGGATCTTCTCTGGCCTGTGTAGTCTCTAAGAACTGAGAAGAGTTTATGACCTGGGTTTCTTCTAGAACCTGTGTAGGCTCTGTGTCCTTTGAAGACTCTATGGCCTAAGTAGATTCTATAGCATTCATAGCATCGATTTCATAATTAGAAATATTCTGCCCACCCTGTATGACCTTATTAGTGTATATTCTCTGTGACCTGCATATATTTTATAACTTGAGCAGCCTAAAAGATATTCCTAGCCTGTAGGCCTTTATTACACCAAATTTATTTAACAGTCTCTATGATTTTGAATCTTGTATGACCTGAATTTCCTCTATGACCTGAAAATCCTCCAACACCTGCATAGCCTGTATGATGAAGATAACTTCTATGCCATTGTGCAGCTTCTGTGATCTCTCTAGGCTGTATGTCCTGTATAGACTTGAAGACCTGAATAGACAGTAAGACCTGGGTAGAATCAAAAAGCTCAATGACCTCTATGGTTTGTAGAGCCTTTATTTTGCAGATACTTTTTCCTGCATAGACTCCATCACCTTTATAGTTTTCATGGCTAACATGGCTTACTTTTCGATCACATTTTTTCCTGTACATTTTGTGAAGCCTTCATTGTTTCTGTGCCCTGAGTAACCTGTATAAAGTATATATTCTTATGTACTGAGTAGTCTAACACAACTAATTAAAACCTGTTACCTGCATACCCTCAAAGGATGGAGTAGCCTTTATGTCCTGAAAGGCTTCTTTGACCTGTGTAGATTCTAGACCTATCTATATCTGTGTCCAGAATTACCCATATTACCAGCTTACTCTATTAACTGAGTAGTCCAAGTATTCTGCATATCTTCAAGAAGACTTTTATACCTGTGTAGTCTGTATGAGCTGTGTAGCCTCTATGACCCAAATATCTATTATGACCAGACTATCTTCCATGATCTCTATAGTGTCTATGACTTAAGTAGCAGTTATGACCTGTATAAATCTGATAGTTTGAGTAGCATCTATGCCTGGGTAGCCTCTGTGACCTAAGTAGACTGAGTAGGTTCTGTCACCAGCATTAACTCCCAAGGACTTTTTAAAGTCTCTATGGCCTATGTGACTTCTATGTCCTGAGAACCCTTTTTGGCCTATGTAGCTAGTATGACCTGAGTAGCTTCTGGAAGGCATCCTTGGCCTGAATAGTCTCATGATCTGAGTAACCTTTTGTAACTGAGTAGCCATAACTTCTATGACCTGCATAGCATATGTGACTTGCACAATTTCTATTTCTTGAATAGTCTGTCTGGTGTTAGTAGTTTTCTGCATAACATGTATGAACTGAATGTCTTCCATGATTTTCATATATTTTATGACTTAAGTGGTTTATCTGGCATGAGTGGCTCCTATGAATTATGTGGCATCTATAGGTGAGAAGAATCTCATGCCTGTGAACCCTCTATGTGCTGAGTATCTCCTATGACGAGTATAACCACTCTTATCTCATGACTCTAAAACTTGTAAGGAATGTGCATCATCTATGGCCAGTATAATTTGAAGGACCTGTATTTCTTCCATGACCCACACAGCCTTAATGCCCTGGGCAGCTATTATTACCTATATCACCTTTGGATGGAATAGCCTCTATGACTGACATAGCATCTGTGACTCTTGGCATTTCTATGGCACAAGTTCAACAAAGTCCTTATTGTCTACATATTCTCCAAGATCTCCAATTCCACAATGGACAAGTAACCTCTTTAACCTGTGTAACATCTGTAAACTATGTGTCTTAAATGACCTGTATAGAAATTATGACCTGTGCAATGTCTAGGATATATGTATCTTTATGCCCTGTTTAAACCCATTTGTTGTGTGTGGCATCTATGGCTTTAGAGATAGGGCCATAGCTTCTATGCCCTGAAGAGCCTACATGGCCTTGGCCTCTATGAACTACTTAGCCATAGTGGCTGGGTAGCCTCTATGACCAGGGTAGCCTTCATGATCTTTGTAACATGCATTACCTGCCAATCTGCAATGACCTGTATAGCCTCTATGGTATGTGTAGCCATTGTGACTTTCATAGCATCTATACCTGAGTAACCTGTAGGACATGAATCGTCCATATAGCCTGCTTTTAAACTATGGCCTTATTAGCCTCTATGGCCTGCATTGTTTCTATAAATCTCATAGCCTTTATGGTCTAAAAGTTCAATTACTTCAGTATCCACTATGAATTTTCAGATTTTATGTCCTGAGAATTCTCTGGGAACTGTGTGGCCACTATGACCTTAGTACTCTCTAAGACCTGCATAGACTTTATTTCCTGTGTCACCTATTATGACCATGGAAGGTGCTAAGTCCTCTGTACCCTAGATGAACTGAGTAGTCCAAATTACTTCTTAGCCTCTATGACCTTAGTAGACTAAATGACCTTAGTGTATTCTATGACCTCAGTAGCCTCTGTGATCCACAAAGCCTTTGTGCTTGAGTAGCCCCTATGAACAATATAGCCTTTATGACCTATGTAACCTTTATTATTTGAGTAGCCTAAATGACCTGCAAGTCTCAATGACTTTATTGTCCTTAATGAAATTAGCTTCTATTAACTGACTAGCCTCTATTAACTATAAAAATCTGTGTCAAAAAAGACTGTATGTCCTCTGTATCTCTATGGGATTAGTAGACTATTGATCTCCGTAACATCTTTGGCTTATATATTCTTTTTGACTATGAAGAATTTTATGGCCAGTATATTTTCTATGGTCTGTGTAGCTTCACTTCAATAGTATAACTTCTATTGCCCATGTTCCTTCTGTGACCTGCATAGACTCTATATATATAGTGCAACCTCTATGACCTGCATAGAATCTATGGAATAAATAGATTCTATTGCCTGCACAACCTTTATGACTTGTGTATTTCTTATAACCTGTGTAGCCTATTTGACATCAGTATTCTCTAGAAAAACAGTATTCACTATGACCTTTGAAGTCTGTGGCCTGTATAGCCACCATGAACTGCATAGACTCTATGAACTATGTAGCCTTTATGACCTGAGTATTCTCCATGGCCTGCAGAGTCTCTATTAACTACATAATCTCTATGAACTGATTAGCCTCAAGTGCCTATGTAGCCCCTTTGGTTTCAATAACCTTATGTACTAAGCACTCTGTATGGCTATAGTAGCCTTCATAATCTTCATAACCTCTGTGACTTCTCATATCTCTGTGAACAAAGTGGGTTTTATGTCCTTGAATAGCCTAAATAGTTCGAGTACCATCTTTGAACTGTATAACCCTTAAGACCAGAGTTGGTTCTGTAAACTGTGTAGCCACTGTAACCTGCCTCTCTTCTATCAGCTAAGTAGCATCTATAACCAGTATAAGTTTTGTGACATAGTTGTTTTTAACCAGCATGCACTCAATTACCTGTGTAATCATGATGGCTTGAGAAAGCTAAATGTAGGATAATGGCCTTAGTAGCATGAATGACCTTTTTATCCATATGATTTTTATAGCCCCTCTCACCTGCATAGCCCCTATATTCTTGTAGCCTCTATGGCCCATGTATCCTCTTTGATCTGAATGGCTTTTATGGTTGGCACAACCTTTATGAACTAAGTAGCCTCTTTGACCAGTAAACACTCTATGATCCCTGCAGCCTTTGTGACATAAAAAGACTCCAGGTTATGAGTACACTTTATGGCCTACATGCCCTCTATGGCTTGAGTAGCCTCTGTGACCTCCATAACCTCTTTGACCTAAGTATCCTCCATGACCTATGTAACCTCTATGACCTGATTAGCCCCAAGACCTGTGTAGTATATATGACTTAAATAATCTATATTGTCTGCTTACACCCTAAACCTGAGTAGCATCTTGGAACTGAGTAGTGTCTCTCAGTAACACAACCTCTCTGACCTGTGTAGCCTCTATGACCTGCATCTGTTTTTATGGCCTGGATTTCCTTAATTACCAAAGTATTCTCTATGGTCTTAGTAACTTCTATGCCCTATCTGTGATTTAAGTATTCCCCAGACATTTATATCATTTAGAAATTATGTAGCCTACATGTCCTGAATAATTCCTATAACTTGTGTAGAATTTATTACCTGAGAAACCTCTATTTTTTACTTAAACCTATAAGCTGATTATACAGCTTGAACTGAGTCAATCTGAAGCCAATATAACCTCTATTACTTAGAAGCATCTAACATCTGCATAAACTGTATGGTCAATGTAGCATCTACAACCTGTGTAGTATCCAGGATATGTGTATGACTCATGACATGCATAGCCTATATGGTGTACACAACCACTAAAACCTGTGTTGCCTTTGTGTCCTGATTAGCCTAAATGACTTGTATAATTTCTATGATCTCAGGAACCACTATGATCCATGGTGTCCCTATGATCTCCACATCCTTTGTTACCTGTGAAACCTCTGTGCCCTAAGTGACACCTAAGTTTTATGTAGCTTACATAGCCTGAATAACCTAAATGACCCCTATGGCCTGCAAAGTCTCTAAGTTTTCAATAGTGTCTAACACTGGATTAACCTGTATGACCTTCATATTCTCTATGACCTGAGTACATTCTATGATGTGTGTATTATTTATGCCCTGAATAGTCTCTATTTATTTGCAAGTTCTATAACTTTCATAGGTTATTTGAACTAAAAAGTGTAAATGAGCTTAGCAACTGATATTATTTGTGTATTATTTGTGTCCTGAGTTGCCTCTGTGACATGAATGAATATTCTCTATGGCCAGCATCATCACTATGGCATGTATAGCCTGTATGGCCTGAGCAGCCTTTGTGGACTTTATCATCTCTATGACCTGGGTATCCTCTACAGCATACATAGCCTCTATTGCCTGCATGTGTTTATATGCTGAGTAGCCTACTAGACCTAAATAGCCACTATGGACTTAGAGGTCTAAATGACCTTAGTATGCCCTATAATATGTATACACACTATGAACTGCATAACCTCTATAACATGCACAGGGTCACTGGCCTGCATATGCTCTCTGACTTGTATCACTTCTATGGCCTGAGTATCCAAAATGACAGTAAATTAATATGCCCTGTGCTGTTTCTGTAGCCAGAATAGCTTCTATGACTTGCATAGCCTTAATGACCTGTGTATCTTCTATGGTCTAAATAATCTCTATGACCTCCATAACCTTATGAGCTGAGAAACATAAATGACATCAATATGCACTATAAACTTTGTAGCCTCCATGAATCATGTAGCCTTCTTGACCTGCATAGGACTTATATACACAGTAACCTACCTGTCCTGAGTAGTGTTTAGGTCCTATTAACCTCTGTGAATTGCATAACTCTTTGACCTGCAAAGACTCTATGATCTCTGTAGCCTTTATGACTTTTACTGCTTATTCTCTGCTGAGTACTTTCTTCAACCCTCATAACCTCTGATTAATGCAGCCACTATGGTCTGTGTAGTCTCTGTCAACCAATGTAACCACAATAACATTCAGAGCCTCTATAATCTGTGAAGACCCCTGCACCTGCATTGCCTCTAAGACCTAAATTGTCATTATAATCTCAGAAGTTTTTATAATGTGCAAAATTTCTATGATCTGTATAATATTATCTGTAATATGTATGTTTTTCATGACCTACCATAGATCCCCTGTTCTGCATATCCTCTAGGGTCTAAGTAGCCTAAATAAACTGAGTAACCCATATGACCTGTGTAGTATTAATAGTCTGAGTGGCTTCTATGGGTTGAGAAGCACTTAGGATTTGTGAAAACTCTAGAACCTGAGCAGCCTCAAAAAATTGAGAAGGCTTTTATAGCCTGCATAATCTCTATAGTATGAGTAGCCTCTATGACCCTATAAAATTTATAAGCCATGAAACATCTATTACCTATGTAATCCTGACAGCCTTTATGATTTCCACAGGCTTATGCCCTAAGTAAAATATGGAATTAGTAGCCCCTAAGTACTTGGTAGGCTTTATGACCTGAACAGCCATTGTGATCTGGGTATCCTCTGTGATTTGCATAACCCCTATTACCTAAGTAACCTGTATGACTTGCATGTTTTCTGTGTTCTGAAGCCTCTGGCCCTCCATATTTTGATGACCTGAATAGTTTTTATTAACTGACTTACATCTATGCCCAATGTAGTTTCTATAACCTGAGTATCCTCTATGACCAGCATAACTTTTAGGACCTGCACAGCCCTTAAGAACTGTGTGAGTTTTATGAACTGAACATCATAACAAAATGTCAGAAAGGAAGGAATATTTTCCCTATGATGTGTGCATGGCTTGGCCTCAGGATATGAGTTGGATATTAATTAAACAAGTTCACAGCCCTTCTCTCAGGCAGGTATTTCATACATCCATCTTCTTGACAAACATTATAGTATTCAAATTACCCTTCCTGGACAGTATTACAAGGATATGAATTGATCACACCTTGGTAGCCAGGAGCCACAGCAAGTATATTCATCTAAAATAACACTAGGAGAAGCTAGCAAAACATAGAAAAGTTAAACTAAAGAAATAGATCACCAGAATTACAGTTATCAAATGTAAGCTGCCAGGTGTAACTCCAGGAAGGAAGGAGGAAAAAAAAATTCTGATGAATGAGAACTGCTTTACTCAGAGAATCAACATGATCTTGTTCCAGAAAGAAACTATTATCTCTCCAGGCCTTTGTCACAAGTTCTCACAATTCTGAGAGCTATCCTCTATCTCATTTAGAGCACTGCAAGTTCCCAAGGTTAAAGAAATGACTAGACAGATTTATCCCACCTGGAGAACCAATGACTGCACTAATGAAATTGCCTCTCAGGAACACTGGTAGTAGGTGAGCTAAAGGTTTCAGCAGAGTTAGGGGGCAACCAGGATGCAAAATTGCAAAATGCAGATAGCTTAGCATTCATCAACTTAATTTTCAACAGGTACAATTTTAGGACAAGGGTCTTACTCTTTCTTGTTCAGGCTGAGGAAGAGGTGGATTGGTTCTGGCTGGGATGTCATGTAATGAATGAAGGATAAGTGAGGTAGGCTGAAATAAAATGCTTTAGCACATAATAAAGGAGACTAATAAAATTAAAATGCCAGTGGTAGATATCCTGACACCATTACTGTTCAGCCAAGGGAGCATGGAATTGCCAGAAGGTGGAGAAAATTTTATCATTGGGAGCAAGTCCCTTGGCACCAGGTTGGAGTCAGTATTTTAGGTTCATAGGCAGAGTGCTACACCCATTGTTGAGTATTTTAATGGCAAATTTGGAGGGTTTAGGAGTATCCTTAGTGAACTGTTTGGCCTCTATTACCCAAGTATCCTCTATGACCTGAGAAGCATCTAAGATGTGAAAGAAAGAAATTAAATGCATACAAATTGGTAAAGAAGAACTCAAACTCTCACTATTGGCCAATGATATGGTTCTACATTTGGAAGACCCAAAAACTTCTACCAAAAATCTTCTGGAACTAGTAGCAGGATATAAAATCAATTCCGATAATTCATATGCATTCCTATACTTCAGTAAGGAATCCATTGAAATAGAAATAACACTACACTGTTCATAATCATCTCAAAAAATAGAATATTTGGGAATCAATCTGACAAAAGTGGTGAAAAATCTCTACAATGAAAACTGCAGAACACCAAAAATAAAGAAATTGAAGATCTTAGAAGATGGAAAGACCTCACATACTCCTAGATAGGAAGAATTTATTTGATCTTTTCATGTTAATACCATAATATTTGAAAGTTCTGTTCATGGATTTTTACCATCTTCTCTGTGTGTTCAACATTATTTTCAACATTAAATATTTTCTTTCATTGTCTGAAGTTCTGTCTTCCAAATGGTCTAGACTGTGGGTGTGATTCCTTCATTTTGAGGATTTTTGCTTGTTTTTTCACAAACTGTAAGTCTTTATTGATCTTTCACTTTCTGTATTTCTCTTTGATTTAACTCTATACCATCCTTTACTTTGCAGATCAAATTGACTATGGACATTCTAAACTTTTTGGATATTTATTCTATTATGTTGTCAGTGGCTTCTCTTATTGGGGCATCTTGGTTTGTTTGTGGTGTTTTGTTCCCTTATTTTTTCATGTCGTAACCCCAGGTGCAGCCAAACCTATAGGCACCCTGACACTGAACATCTAGATCCTGGCTGGTGTGCCCAGACAGGGGCACTGTGCCCCAAAATGGCAGAGGCAGCAAACCATTGGCACCCCAAATAAACCCAGACTCTGGCCAGTGTCTCAAAATGGGTGTGGCCATGTGCAATCAAACCTAGAGTGTTCCTGGCAGCAGATTTTTGAACAGTGGTGGAAGTGGTAGTAGCAGGAATCAGTGGCAGCAGCCAGTGGGTCAGTAGCAGCTGCAAACCTCAGTGGTGTTGGCAACAGGTGGGAAAACTATGGCAGCAGTGGCAGCAGCAGTGGCTACTGCAGCAGCACCCAGAGAGGAGACCTCCAGGTGACTTCCTGGGAGTAGCAGTGGCTTTGGTGGGAGTAGCGTCAGTGGTAGCAGAAGCAGAAGCAGCAGTGTAGCTGGCAGCCAGGCATCTGAGGTAGCGATGAGGGCAGCAGTGTCCTCTGGGCCATGTCTACTATGACAGTGTCAACATCAGCAACAAACCCAGAGCAAAGACCTCCAGGCGCCCATGGCTTTGGTTTCAGAGGCATCTGTGCCCCAAAAGAAAGCTTCAGGGAAATGGCAGCAGTGCCTGCAGCAGCAGCACTCAAAAAAAAAGTGCCTGAGCACTATTGACCTTCAGTCTGATTGGAGGAGTTTGGGGTTATAGCCTATGCAATTGCCTAATTTTAAAATTGGAGCAACCAAAGGGAATGGTTATAATTAAAATGCCTACAAATGAGGCCAATTAAAGCTATATTCTGAAAGAGGTTTACCAGACTTTTCATTTCTCATGGTAACACCTATGGCATGCATAAATTCTGTTACCCATATGGCCCATATGATGTGCATCCAGTCTATGGCCTATCCTTTGTACCCTGCATAGCCTCTAGAAACCGAGTAGTTTAAAAGACCTTAGCATCTTGAACTTATGTAGCTTTTATGATCTTCTTACCCACAGTATCCTGAGTAGCAGAAATGACCTTATTATCCCTGATGAACTATGTATTGTGTATAAATTGAGTAGCTTAAATAAACATATTAGTCCCTATGACTAGTGTAGCCTCTGTGGCCTGATTATACTGTGTAGCCTACATAATCTTTCTGACTTGCATAGTACCTATGACTTGAGTACCCCAAATGTCCTGAATATCTTCTATGACTTCCATACCCACTATGGACTACTTATCCTCTGTGTCTTTCATAGTCTCTATTGCCTGTACACCCTCTATGTCCTGATTTAGCAAAGTGATACAAGTAGCCTTCATTACATGTATATATTCTATGACCTTGAAAGCCTCATGACCTCTGGAATCTCTGTGTCCTGAGTTGTCTCTGTGGCCCATGTAGCCTCTTTGATCATTGTAGTCCATATGTCCTCCATAACCTTTTTCACTGAAGAGACTATGCCCCAGATAGCCTTTGTGACACAAGTGTAATCTATGACCAACTCAGCCTTTATTACCTGCAAATCCTTTCTGGCCTTCATTGTGAAATGACCTTAGTAGCTTCCATGACCTCTATAAAGTGAGTAGTCATTATGACCATTATAAGTAGCCATTATGACTTGGGTAAACTATGATTTTGTACCCTCTATAGCCAGTGTCGCTTGTTACTGAAAGTTTGATTCTTGTTCCCAGTGCCTAGTCAATAAACATAATAGAGTTTTGAAAAAAGAGAAAATAAGGTTTATTGCTTTACGTGTAATGGAGTAACATAGAGAACTCCTGCCCCAAATGCCATAATTCTCCCTATCAGGGAGAACAGAGGGTTTTTAAAGTAGTTATTTATTTAAAGACTACAATCCAGGTCTTTTCTGTAGGCTATTGTGATTCAATTGCTAGTTTGGGGGCAAGCCATTCTCTCGATCTTGTGCCATCCCTGAAATCTGAATTACTTGGCTCCTCTGTTGGTTATGTGCTCCAATACAGATAACTTGGTCTCAGACAAGGAAAAGGTAATCTTGTTCTTCCACTCAGGTTAGGAAGAGGAAGAGTGTGAAAAGGTAAAGAAAAACATGCCCATTTTGAAATAAGCCTCAGTGGCAATGCAGTAAGGCTATATTGAAATCATTAGTAGGATACTTACTAATGTTACTTAATGATCTAAGCAGTCCAAATGACTTGAGCAGTCTGTGTGACTGGTGTGACTTGAGGAATCTGTATGACTTGAGTAGATTAAATGGCCTGAAATATACTTTTTTATATTTTTAATTAAAAGTTTTCCTATATTGTTTTTCATATGTAATTCTTCAGTCCATTTTGAATTGATTGTTGCATATGTTATACAGAGGTAACTATTTTTATATGGATTTGTATTTTTATATGGATTATCAATTCTGATATGGTCTTGTTTGGTGCTGAGTCAACAAGGTCCTCACTCTATCTCATGGTTTACTGTGAAAGAGAACAAATAATGACCCACCTGTTCTTCCTACCCCTTCCCACATGTAAGGCAATGAACACCTTTATTTCCAGGATAGTTGGGTGATAATGATAGAACATAGGTGCTTGATCCTTCTCTTATTGGGGCATTTCATTTACACTACCTTCATACAGTTTTCATACCATTCTCTCTTTTCTAGCATAGGAGAAATATTTGACAGGATGCACTCTGTTCTCTGAGGTTTTATTAGAACTCATTTGTAAAGCATTTATATATACTGGGGAGTGGGGTGTGTGGTGGGATTGTGGTGGAGAGAGGTTGTGACTGCCAGCCCAATTTCTTTATTGTTTTGCACTTATTTATTATTTCAAAAATACTTTAAGTCAATTTTAATAATATTCAATATATATTGGTTAGTCTCTGCTATTCATGTTTATTTTTTTATAAAATGATCAATTTCATCTAAGTTTTCAAGTTTGTTAGCATAATGTTATTTGTTGCATCTAAATTAAAAATGTCTCAACTGTATTTGTGGTTTTCTATTCCTCTATTTCCTGTTAATGTTCATGCCTTTTCTGTCCCCATTTAAAAGTCAATATACCTATTGGGCTATTAATGGGTTTTGATTAAAATAAAAGCTTTAACAAATTCTTTCTCCTTCATCTTTTTTTTTTTATTATAACTTCATATTTTCACTAATGGTACTTTTATGTTTTTTCTTTACCTTTTTTGCCATGTTGTGATGGTGCCCAGGACATCACACATGTTAGATAAGTGCATTACCACTGAGATACATGCCCAACCCTAGTACATTATATTTGTCAGTATATTTCATAATTTTTGTGCTCTTAATTTTTTCATGCCTTTATTCTTGGTTCATTTACTTTTGAGAGTAAGCATGTACCAATAATAAATTTTTTGCTGTATATCTGAAAACATTTTACTCTGATTTTGTCTTTACTGCTGAGGAGTATAGTACAGGTGGGAATAGGATTCCAGAAAAGGTGCTTTTATTCTCCTTGGGACAGCATCTCTTTATGTTCCCCAAATTGACCTTGAATTCCTGAGCTCAAGTAATCAACATACATCAGGTTCCCAAGCAGTTGGGATTTCAGGCACCAGGTATAAGAAAGGCAACTAAAGAAACATTTCTTTATTGTGCATCCCACATTTAATAATTAGACCTATTGTGTGGTTATTTGAAAAGATGCTCATCCTCCTGCAGAGTGACTTTTTCTTGTTTTGTTCTCTGTTGTATCCTCAGTCATAGAACAATGCCCAACACACCATTTCTAATTCATTATTATCATACAAAATCATTATCAATGGTTCAATGAACTTACGATGGTTTTGTATATCTTTGCTTCACTTTCATCTTCTGCCATTTTCTCCATTACCTAATTCAGAAAACTGCATTCTACCACATATTTAATTCTGAAATTTAACCAAAAATTTAATTCTCATTTCCTGGTTATTTCCAAAACCCAAAAAACAATGTCTTTGTGAACATTGTCATTCATGATATATTTGCGATATCAACGCTGACAAACAACAGGGAAATGCCATGAAGAGACAACTGTGTGCACAAGTCACCTTATAAGAGAAACTAACACAGACAACTCACCACTTATATAAAACCACTGGCCTGACATGCTGTCTTGCAAGCCCAATTCTATCAAACATTTAGCTCTTCCTCTAAGATTAGATTTAGTTTTTTTAAATATTTAATAATTAATGGCTAAAAATTGTAGTCATTCAACAATCAGAGCTCACTATGTCTCAAATAACTTCAAAAGTGCCAATATTTTTATAAAACACTTAAACTATCTCTGCATTTTTACAATTATACTCCAAATATTCCTTTGCTCCTCGGGTATACCAGAAGCTACCATGGCCTGGAACTAGTTGTTGTAGGTTGAAATCATTTTATTTGTTGTTTTCCAAATTAAACCTTCTTATTATTTGTTATTTCCAAAATTAAACCTTCTTGCATAAAGATTCACTTCTATCCCCCACACCTTTGCCATCTTTAAAGATAGCATTCTAAGAAAATTAAGTATGTTTTTCTACCTGGCTAACCACATAACCAAAAGCTAGTGACCATCATTGGTACTGAAGCTTAGAAGATAAGGAAAACCACCATGGTTAATGGGAAATGCTGATGGCTTTTATTGGCTATATTTGAAATACATGTAATATGTAGAGACCTAGTAGGCTTGCAGTAGAACTAATTTGTATGGATGCTTGTTATGGCAGTTGCTTGTGCCAGTTGTTCAAAACTACATTTGTGTATTCATTAGATGGTCATGATTTTGTCTTTGTGGTTTGGATACAATTTTTAGAAATCAACATTGATAAACTCAGAAAAAGTACATTCTTATGAGAAAAATGAGTTCTGAGATTCTATTGTTTATGAAAGTTATTTTGAAAATATAATCCCACAAATTGCTGATGTACTTTTTCCATCCATATTGTTGAAACAATTGAGCACAAGAAATCTGAGCATTGAAGTCTGTTTGAGAAGTGTCAGTGTAAAACATGAGATGTGTGCAAATACATGGTTTAGCAAGTATAACTGTAGTAATATGTTTAAAGATGTTTGAACTCAACCCAAGATAACTTTTTAAGATGTATTTTCCTCTATTTTCATTGTTAAGATTTTTATGCACTAGTGAATGTGAATTAATAAGTGATATATGTCAAATAAATAAGTAAATAAAAGAAAGATCAATAGAGAAGAGGAACGAGAATAGAGGGAGAGGGAGGGGGGGAAGCTGAAGGGCCTTATATCACAAAATGGAGTAAATAAAATTCCATGCTTGTTTGATTTTGTCCAAATGAACCCAACTACTATGTATGACTGTAATTCTCTAAGTAAAAAAGAAAGAAAAAGCAATGTATTTTAGTTTAATTAGAACTCCACAGATAATAAAACAATTCCAGTTTATATCAATGCCATCACATACTTCAAATAAAAAGTCAATTAATTCCTGAAAAAGGTTGTTTATAATTTATGAAATCAAAACAGTCGATAGAATTTCATTTAGTCAAAATGTAATGTGACATCATTCTGAATGCTGAGTTAATATTAGTCATCATATTCTATCAACTGAAAAAGAAGCTGCAACTATCAATGTCTACACATATACACAGATGTGCACACACACACACACACACACACACACACACACACACCCAAAATAGACTGAAACAAAATTTATGAAATTGTCGCTTTTGGGGAAAAAAAAAACAACAAAAATTTCTGCATGATATTATGTCCTTTTGCTCTTTGGAGTCATTATCAGTAGTGTTTAAAAATGTCTGCCCTTTGAAGAACTATTTCACAAATCAACCTAAAGGTCTCAGTGTGGCATTTAACATTTTGAAAACAACATTCTATATTTTAGTTGAAATTTATTCAAAGTCAGAAATTTTAGTCAAATAGTCAGTTAATGTGCAGATAAAATATAATCCTTTAAGTTTTTAGCCCATTGAAATAATTCAGAATAAAGCTTGAAATATTAAAAAAAAAAAACTAATGGGATGACTTTTTCTTTCATAAAAATTTATGAAAAAAGACACTGGAAGAGAGGAGCAGAAAGACAGTACCTACAAACATTTAGGTTTTGAAATATTCGTCTATTCTCCAAGAGCAGTCCCAGATGGCACTGACTGGGCTTCCAACTCAGGTCCCTAGGGGGTGCAGTTGGCGCAGGAAGTCACTGTATCCCCGAGAAATTGCAGTCGGGCGGGTGGGGCGAGTTTGAAAATAGAAGAGCCTGAGGGGGCGGGCCGGGGCAGAGCCGCCTCTCTCCTCCAATCTGCAGCGGAAGGCGGGTGACAGCAACAGTCCCAGTGGAAGGTGGTGCGGGTCTGTGCTTGGGCCTTGGCGGGAGCAGTGTCTCCATGAACAGCCTGCATGGGGTGGGCACTCTTTGTTATCAGTGAAAGCGGCCAGCAGTCAGGGGAGAGGGAACGTGTAGAGCGGTTGTCCCTGGCAGTCTCCGCCAGGAATTCGAGGGCTCCAGATGCCGCTTTTCAGTTCCACCGCTCCCCTGCAGATTTCATTCCCGCCTAGGGGCAGCCATCACAGTCAACTCACCTGGGCGCCTGAGGTCCTCGACTTTCTTTGTTCGGCTGTGGCATGGTGCCCCCTGAACTGGCGGGTCTGAAGCTAATCCAGGGGAGCGGCCCCAGTGCCGACCCTCTGGGGCCCGGTTCAGCACAGAAGACCCTTGGCCCAGCACGTGGCGGTGGGTGGCGAAGTTCAGCCCAGGTGACTGTGGGAGCTGCAGGACTCCAGCTGCATTAATTCCAGATGCTGTGCAAGATAGGGGTCGCTGGGGGATTGTGGGACTAGCCTGCTTGTGGGCCCAGGCATGATGGCACCTCCTCAGTGGCCTAGGGTAGGCATAGGCTAGGGTGCCACCCAGGTGGCCTAGGGTGGGCACAAGCTGGGTGATCTCCGGCTTGTGGGCCTGGACTCCGGGACATAGCATCGTGAACTTGGAGAGTGCGACCATCTGGGTCCCTGCCTTTCTCTCAGAGTCACCTAGTCTTAACTGCAAGTCTCTAGGAGTGGAAGCCTGAGTGGGTGACACGGTGTGCCTTTAATTCGTGAAGAATTGAGGAGAGGGAAACTAAACTGGCTACAGTGCACCATGCTGTTGCTCTTTCTTCCTTAATCAAAGCCACGTGAAAACTTCAAAACTGGGACCCTGCCCTCCACTCCTTGAAAAAAACATCAGAGATCCTTACTCTGATTAAAGGTGGGTTGATTAGTGTCTGAGTCTCAGCACTGCAGTCTTGTTAACTAAGGATGAGTGACTTTCGCGGTGACTTCAAGTGTCAAGTACCAGTCACCAAATCCATCCTTTCAGTCCTCTGCCCTGGGCCCCAATCTCCATGTCCCCCAAGGCCTGGTTCCCCACCCCAAGTGGGTGTTATGCAAGCCCTGACACAAAACGTTTAGCATCTACAGCTTTGCCAATCTGCTGTTTAACCCTCTGTTGACTATTTAGAATTCAGTTGTGATCTCTAAAATAGGAATGGAGAATGCTGATTACAAATGTCTGTTTTTAAACGAAGGATCAATAGCTTTCCCATCTAAATCTGAATTTACCAACTAAACCTTTTTCAAGCCTGCTAGTTGCATCTTTCACAGAAGACCCCTCTTTGATGGGCTCTTTAAAACACATTAATGAAATTGTTTCACTGCTAACTGCTTTAGAAAAATTAGCTGTACTATTCATTACCTCTATCCTGAAATACTACCAACACTAGGAAACTGTGTACTCTTGGTTTTATGGAAGTTGCCAGCACTGGCTATGTCCTGTGAGGTGTGCCAGAGATTTCAATTTGATAATGTTTTAAAGATCTGAACTCCAATTTGGTCAATTAGCTTGAAAACATAACTTTTAAATTAATGCTTATCTAATGTTTTCTGAGTCATCTCCCTCAGGCTTTCATAAATGCCTCCTTTCACGTTTAACTACATGAAAACAAATTGCTGTATTTCTAGTTAATGCTTCCATTACTTGTGAAAATTTATCTCACTTACCCGTGCTTTTTGCTTAATGATTTAGTGTGTGACAAAAGAATTGTCATTTTGTAGAATGGAATATTTGGATTGACTATTTCTGTTATTCTTGGATTCACCAGAGCTAAGGAAACTCTTTGATCATATTTTCCTATATCATTACAAGCTTCATTTAAATATTAAGGCTTAAATATTTTCAAGTATAATATTTTTCTTTCTAAACTTCTGAAGGAAGACATGGTTTCAACTTCGTTAATATATAGAAAATAAATTTGCATGTATTTTGCATGTGAATATTGTGCTCTCTGAAGTAGTATTAAAATGTATAATTGAAGAAAATACTTACTGAGAATTATATGGATGTACAACCAGTTTCCTTCCTGGAAGACATTTTCATGAACCATCTAGAAGTTACCATTTGTAATTTTGTTTAGACTTTCCTTTTTAAATTTTCATGCTTACTTTACCAGATTTCTAAGGAAAACTTGGATAATTTTAGGATGATTATCACTTGTATCTCATTTCAGTGTGGTTCAACCATTTACAATTTTATTTATTTGATTAAGGTAATTGTATTTTGAAACAACTGTAGATCTATATGAAGTTGTATTAAAAGAGACATCCTCTGTCCACTTTATGTACAGGTGCCCACCTCTTGACATTAAAGATACTATAGCTCAGGTATAGACCATTTCTGTCACAAGGACCCCTCGTGTTGACCTCTGATAATCACACTCATATTCTCCTGCTGCCCTCCCGACAACTCCTGGCCACCATTAATCCTTTTCCATTTTTATGAGTTTATCATTTCAAGAATGTGTAAATGAATTGTAGAATTTTGATGACCTGGACTTTGGTTTTGAAAAGTAGAAATATTTCAACTAATTACTGCAAGTTAGTAAATGTAATTCAGAAGCAGATCCCATATATTCTTGATTAGAATGATTGTTGTATTTCCTAATTTTTTTCTTGGGTATGTGGGTGAGTTCAATGTGATGTTATGAGTATTTATCTGTCAAATGAAGATTTGAGAATTAATTATGTTTTTTCTTCAAGTAAGCTCATTATTATGATTTCCACTGAGATTTAAAAACACAGCAGTTTTCACTATCCCATAAATTTTTGGTACTGGGGATGGAACCCAGGGTCACCTCACTGCTGAACTACATGTAGTTCTTTTTCTTCTAAGGCAGTTTCTTACTAAGATGCTTAGGCTGACCTCAAACTCGCAGTTCACCTACCAAGGCATGTGTCATCCTTCTTACTTGCTACCCACTTTTTAATTAACAGAGATTGTCCCTTCTAAATCATACTGTTTGAATAGTTGCTGCAACTAAATTTACTTCAGAATTATGAAAACTCAGTAATTGTACCCAAGAAAATGTAATACTGTGATGAGTCATAGCTGAATCAAAAGTATGTAGGTAGATTTCTACCAAAAGATTTAAGAAAATATAGGAATACTTTGAGCACTCCATCTTCCATTCTACTAACACTTTTGAAATTTGGTTAATAAATTTACAAGAGTACAACAAAGTATTTTTCTAAGGATCTCATTAGAGTTTATTGACCTTATTCCCATTTATATTTGATCATATGACACATGGTAACAGTTCAGTTGTGGCATCTTCTATGGCTGAAGCCATACCTGACAGATGATGTGTACAAAAAGCTGGGGGTCTGTACCTGCCCTGGGGAAGCTCATAAACAAGGTACAGATGCCCACATAATCAGCTAACTATATTAATTAACTAAAACAGCTTCTCTTAGAAATGTACACATGATATAAGTAACAGGTTGCATGTTACCTTCTATAAGGCAAATATAGGTTACTGATTTGGTGTACTAGCAAGTTAAAATTGCCCATTTGCAGATTTTTACCTCTCTCCATGTTTTAAACAGAAAGTTACAAGACTATAACCAAAGATGGGTATGGTGTTCAGACAATAAATAGAGTTCTCTCTGCCTCCAGTTTTCTAATATGGACATAGTACTTTAAGTTTGACTTTTAACATCATATGAAAAGCAACAGAGAGACAGAGCTGAGAGAGAAAGAGAGAATGGGGTGGGTGAATTGGCCAAAACCAACTCACTAAGACTTGGCATAAATTTGTTAACTTCAACATTTTTATGACCAAAGACCAAACAGCAAACCTCTTGTTCATTTCATAGTCTTGTTTTGCTACACCAACTCTGCAAGTGGTCTGAGTGGAACAGAGTGTCCATGAAAGAATAATATACTGTGAAAATGTTACTTTATTTACATCAGTTATGGGGTCCTGTGCAGTTGTCCAAGACCTTGACATCACCTAGGATGCTTTTTATTTATTTATTTTTGCTAAAATATGTGAGAGCTTTTCTATGGGGGATACAGGGAGAAATATTAAGTACCTTGATGCAAACTGTGTCTTAGTACCAATGGAACATGATATACTCAGAATAAAGACACTTCGTTTTATATTCTTCATCCTAAGTACATCAAACATTGCCTCCCATGTTTGAAAAAATACATATAGAAATGATTGGGTGTTACCAGATTATGAATCTCATGGATGTCTTGATGTCTTTTCTTGAACTTCCTGTGTGAGGGGAAAAAATACTTAGGATATTTTGTTGCTAAAAATGTTGTAACAGTTTGCTGTGTTGTATGCAAAAAGGGGGCTTCAGCCCCAAAAGATTGACTTTTTTCTCACCATAAGCCACATTGAATTATCCCAATTTTTTCTGAAAAAAATAAAACCACATATTCCATTTGCACCAGCCATTGAAGACTTTGCAGAAAGCTGTGTACTTCAGAGAACAGAGGAATTAAATTTTCAACAAAATTTTTTAAATGCTCCAGCACATAATTTCAATGAGAATGAATAAAATATTCTGTTATCTGTTTCAGAATTTTTTATACCATAGTCCTAGAAGCATTTTTATATCCAATCTCTATTATCAATTGGTCGGTGTTATGAAACAAGGAAACAATGAAGATAAAATTAATATAAAGCAAAGGTAATTATTCTAACTGATGATTCTCCAAAATACTTCTAATATATATTTCTTATGTATTTTGTATTCAATTGCATATTTAAGTTCGTTTAAGAATAAAATAAAAGTCTAGAAAATGACAAATATTCAAATCATCCTCATGGACCTGTGTAAAAACATTTCTTTTATATTTATGAAAATACTTAATTTTCAGAATACAGAATAGACTATCATCATAATGAATATTTTTTCCAGAATATGAACACCTTATTCTAGCAGAGCTAGCCAATTGTATATTGATAGAAGCTTAGACTTTCATAGCACCCATTTCATCTAAGCTCAAATGAATATCCACAGAGCAAAAAGGTCTATTGAAATTAGAACCCGAAGGGCAAATTATACTGTTTCTTTCATTGGTGTTACTTTCTCCCTCTTCTTATTAATGTAATTTTTGAAAACTATACACCTTCTGCATATCTGAATATAATCAGAATTGACACTCATTAGTACACTAGTCAATGTCAAGTTTATCATCGTAATATGAGTCAATGTTAGCTAAACACAGGAATTCTCACATATTTCATTCAATAACTGAAATAGTGCAGACAAAATGACTCAATCCATCATCTGCATGTCACAGTATTTTTTTCAAAAGACAAAATCAAACCACTCTTTTAATAAAAGGAAACAAAAAAATTCATGTAATTAAATGCTATCTGGGTGAAAGTGCATTATAGGGATATACTATATTTTGCTTTACATAAGTTTACATATATTTAATGTAAACTCTCGTATTTGGATTTTAATTAATACCATACATGTAATACTTGAATCTAAATGGAATGGAAAAAAGATTTTAAAATATTCCAAGAATCATATTGTTTTATTTCATTACTGTCATTTTAATACATTAGTGTTTTTCCTTTTTCATTTCACTAAGTCAATTTTAGAGGTAAAATCCACAACCAAAGCTTATATAATATAGCTGAAAATACTAAATAGTGTAGTCTTCAGTATGCCATAAGTAGTGATTGTGATTAAACAAAAAATACTTCAACTTATGTATGATGATCTTACAAAATATTGTAGAAGTTTTATATGTTGTTTGCACTGTAATAAAATTGATCTGGATAATATGAGTAAAATATGTTCAACTATGAATAAATGCAATTTATATTTATCACTGTATTGTTTTGGAGTACTATTTTTGTCTTCAGATTTTATTTAAGGAACATATGTTCACAATCTACCACCAATACTTTTGATTTCCTAAGAAATGATAGTACTTTAATCCTAGTTAACCAACTCATTGCTCCCCCCCCCCCTTTTTATGGGATAATGGGGAAAATTTATGACAGAGCACACTGATTTTCCTTTTCAACATGTAAGTTCTCCCTTGGGAAAAATATGTAGTGCCATATCACAAGAGAGAGAATGTGCTGAGTATCTTGAAGAAGTAAATTGTGTTTTGTAATGCATAGACAGACTTCTGTGAAGATGCTGGGAAAGTGGTTGTTCTAATGTCCCCAGGTGAAGAGATTCTCATACATAGGTCAGTGTTGTCTTGGGTTGTTATTCCTTCATTGAAAGGCTTGATAAAAATCAGAGCATGTTAAAACATAGTTGATTAATAATCAGATTTCATGAAGTTGTGATCCTTAAGCATTTTGTATGGTATGCTAAGGTGATTGAACATACCTTTTAAATAAAACTACAAAAATATTTATAAATATGATAGAACTCTAGTGGTTGAAACTACAATAGAAAATATAGAGAAAACATGTATAATTTCTTCCACTTCTTCCTCCTAGTGGATTCCAAGATGCAACAGAGTTCTAGTGTGCTATGAAAGTGTTTGAACATAATTAGCATTATTTGGATGATAATCTGAAGACATACAACAACCAAAATATGAATTTTTGTACTATCAATTATTATTTTATGATATGTTTGGTCAATTATGCTATGCAATCAAACATCAGTATCTTCATGATTACCAAATATTGTAGCCATACAATTCAGAAAAACCAAGTTATAGAACCATCAATGTGCCTCCCAATAGATACATAGAAAAAGAATGTGACATATATATATATATATATATATATATATATATATATATATATATATGGGCATGATGGAGATTTGTGCAGTCATAAGGAAGCATGGAATTTCTTTTTTTTTTGTTTTTAAATGACTGGAATTGGAGAACATCATGCTAAGTTAAATACACCTGACTCAGGAAGTCAGGGGTTAAATGCTTTCTCTCATATGCTGATGTTGGACAGTGAAGAAAAAATGGTGGTGACTCTCATGAAATTATGAGGGAGATCAATAAAGTAGAGAAAAGGGATTGAGAGGAGCAGGGCATGGGGGAAGTGAGGAAGTACAGGGCAATGAATCCTAACAAATTATGCTGTGTTCACATATGAATATGTGAGATTAATATTGCTAATATACACATAACAAATTTTCTGATAAATAATTTTGTTCAGTGTACTGAACAGAAATCTTTCAATTACAATAAGTGGCAGAGTCTTTTAGAGCCCTTGAAATGATGACAAAAGTAATGATTACAATGTGTTAGCAATTTAAAATATGTACTATCTGCTGGACATTGTGTGAAGAATACCATATGTATCATCTCATATAATCATCTTCTTGCTGGCAATGTCACTCTTTAATTATCCAGAATGTTTATAGTGATCTGTGTAACATAAAACCAAATGTTCTTCTGAAGTATTGCCATTCATTCCAATGCTAAGGCTTAGAATATAGAAAGTTATCATACGTATATCATAACACAAAATTGATGGAATTTTATGTTAATCTTTTTTATCTTGTTTATTAAAATGAATAATTGATGATGAAATATATACTTAAAACAAAAAATAAGTTCACTACTAAAATATCAAAATGAAGTATGAATATAAAATAATTATTTTAGTAAACTGAAAGTAGATAGATAGCAACTAATTTCAGCAGTTTCAAACTTTATTACAAGCTCTTATTGAGTACACTGGGACAGGTCTTAGCTACCTTGCTAAATAAATTTTATGTATTGCTGTTATACAAGCCATTTTTCTTTTCAAACCTAAAAATTACTGTAATGTGTAAATAGAACACTTTGTTTTACATGCCTGCACCATGTGGTAAGGAAGAGTAAACATTAATGAAATTATACTCAGAGTTAAGAATAGAAGGTGACTCAACCTATATACCTAAAAATTTGCCAAGATTGAAATACATGAGGGCGATATGAGGAAGATGCACTTACTTGGAGAACAGAAGAGCAAAAGTCACACTGGCAGATCTGTAGAGCTTAGTATTTCTAGTTAGTAAATTCATCTTTGCATCTATTCCTGTTTGTAATTCTATTCATTCTTCCTTCTGATTACTGCCTGTGAACACCAGCCTCAGGGAGGGAGGCACAAATCAAGCATACCAGTCCAAGTAATCTTGAGTCACTCTTATTATATAATTAGTAAAACCATATATTATCTCTTTCAGATGGGAAAGTAAGAGTGATGCTTCACATATATAGTGCTTTCTTCAAAATGTGAAAATAATATTTGCCACTAAGTTTTATGTATTTGACCTTTAAAGTTCCTTTCTATAGGTAGGGTAAATTATTTAAATCATGGAGTTGAGGACAAAAGAGTACAAGGATTTCCTAAAGTTAAATGAATACTGTTGGCATTGTGTAAAATCAGAACACCTTTTAATGTTTTTAGATGAATACTAGAGTCAACTATGATGCAAATTTATCTGAAAAATTATTCCCAAAAAATTCTTTAAAGATTTATTTATCTTCTCTACTTTCCCAATCCCCATAATGTTTTCAGAAAGGGCTACTGCATTATTTAGTTGTCTCTATTTGTAACAGAAAATGAGGGGCTAATTCAGACATCAAAATACTTTTTACAGCAAAAAGTCCCAGGAATAAACTGCAGTCCATTTCATTTTGTAGCAAAAGTGGTCATGGAATTTTGCAGCCTGAATTCTACATTTAGATTTTTCTCTTTGTACAGCATAAAAATTGCTATGAAATATATATGAGCATCTTCAAGACACTGCACTCCTGACTCAGGGATCAAAGGACTGTGCCACCACTTCCAACCTCCTAGAGCTTTCCTCATGGAAGAAGTATCCCAGAGATCTAAGATGGTGGACAAGAGGGAGGCTGCATTCCTTGTCAATCTGTAACTCTGGCATCAAGCAGAGGATATATGTTTCATGGTGAGGCAGTTTTTCCTGATTATCAATCCCCTGCTGTTTACCAATTTGTCTATGGTGATCACCTGCAGTCTGCCAGCATATCGATGCCATTTTGAGTGCAGATTGCTCACTGTCAGGTGCCTATCATGGCCATTTGCTTGCCTCTTGCATGTCCATCACGTGCCTTACACCTATCCATTTACCCAACGCATGAGGTTCACCTCCGATCATCCGACAACAATCACCAAGCTGATCACTGACCATCAGTGGAGCACCAGCTGCCTGCTGTTGCCTGAAAGTTCACTGTCACAGTACCTGTGGGTTTGATTACACATGTCTGCCACAATTTTGAGACACCAGAAAGGCCCCATAGTACCCCTGGCCAGACTGACTGAGCCCCTTCACCAAGATCCCTCAGCCTGACCGATCACTCCCTGCCTCTGAGGCCCTCACATCAACTGACTGTTCCCTGCCACCAGAACCCCCAGACCAACTGACTGCACCCTATCACCAGGACCCCAGACCGACTCCAGGATCCTTCAACCACACGAAACACATCTGACCTCCAGGACCCCTGCCTGACCAATCGCATCCTGCCTCCAGGACCTCCAGCTGACCATGTCCACACCATGAGCTGCAGCTCCCCATTTGCCAAGACAGTTTGAAGCCAGAGTGGCCATCTTGGATAATCCTGGAAGGCATAGCTCTGATCTTTAGGTGGGGCAAATCTAATCCTGAGATGCCTGCTGGTGACTTGAAGCTCATTGTCAGGGATCTCTCATGCATCAGGCTACTGAAGGCTGGGAGGTTTGAATACTATATGACTGTTATAGTGTAGGTTTTCTTTCTTCTCCTTATTGAAAACATTTAAACTCTTATGTCTATACTTTTTTTTTGGCACTCTTTTTCTTTTGTTTACCTGTTACCTCAGAGTCTCTTTCTCTCTTTTTGCATGCTAACATCCAATCTCTTTTGATTATAATCTCACACTTTCTATTATCTAGAACTTCTGTATATTCTTTTCTTATCCCATTAACAGCTGCTTCCTACATCCTTCTGCATCCTCTTTGTTCTCCATTAGAAACTGCAGACCTTATTGCAAATCTGTTTGTTATACTAAATATAATGTTTGAACTCATTCTGTTTATTATGACAATTTTTTTATTGTCCTCATAGTGGTTATTGGTCTAGCTTTGCATAGTGTCTAAATTTGGCACTGCTAATATTGATCTCCCATTAAAGGAAAGATTGTGGAAACCATAAGCCTATAGGGGGAAATCTCCAGTACCACAGATCTGCACTACTAGAGGGGAAGATACATGAACAACATGAATAAATAAGGGAAGAAAATGATCCAAACAAATGTAGATTCTATATTAATAGAATCCAACTAGAGTATGGTAGAAGAAATGTCAGAAAAGGACTTCAGATTATACATGATTAAGATGATTTGCAAAGCAAAGAATGAGATAAGAGAGCAAATGCAGGCTATGAATATTAATACCAATAAGCAGTTGAAAGAGAAATTGCAGGAAGCAAAAGATAATTTCAACAAAGAGATAGAGATTCTCAAAAAAACAAACAAACAGAAATCCTTGAAATGAAGGAAACAATAAACAAACAAACAACAACAACAAAAAAAAAAAAACTAAATGGAAAGTATCACCAAAAGACTAGACCACTTGGAAGACAGAACCTCAGAAAATGAAGACAAAATATTTAGTCTTGAAAATAAAGTTGCCCAAAACACAGAAGATGGTAAGAAATCATGAGCAGGATCTACGAGAACTATGGGACATCATGAAAAGACCAAATTTAAGAATTATTGGTAATGAGGAAGGCACAGGGATACAAACCAAAGGAATGAACAACCTAATCAATAAAATAATATCAAAAATTTCCCAAACCTGAAGAATGAAATGAAAAGTCAATACAAGAGGCTTACAGAACACCAAATGCACAAAATCACAACAGATCCACACAACGGAACATTATAATGAAAATGCCTAACATTCAAAATAAAGATAGGATTTTGAAGGCCATAAGAGAAAAGCATTAGATTACATATAGGGGAAAACCAATACAGATAGCAGCTGACTTCTCAACCCAGACTATAAAAACTAGAAGGGCCTAGAACAACGTATTTCAAGCTCTGAAAGAACATGGTTGCCAACCAAGAATCCTATACCCAGCAAAACTAACCTTCAGATTTGAAGATGAAATAAAATCCTTCCATGAAAAACAAAAGTTAAAAGAATTTACAAATAGAAAGCCTGCACTACAGAATGTTCTCAACAAAATATTCCATGTGGAGGAAATGAAAAATGACAATGTAGGTCAGCAAAGGGAGAAACTACCTTAGAGAAAAACCACTCAAAGGAGAAACCAAGCCAAGATAAAAACAAAGCAGCCCAAATGACTGGGAATACAAATCATATTTCAATAATAACCCTGAATGTTAATGGTCTAAACTCATCAATCAAAAGACATAGACTGGCAGAATGGATTAAAAAGAAAGACCCAGCAATATGCTGCCTGAAAGAGACTCATCTCATCAAAAAAGACATCCACAGACTAAAGGTGAAAGGATGGGAAAAAACCTACCACACACATGGATTCAGTAAAAAAGTGTGGGTTTCCATCCTTATATCACATAAAGTGGACCTCAAGCCAAAGTTAGTCAGAAGGGATAAAGAAAGACATTTCATACTGCTTAAGGGAACCCTAAATCAGGAAGACATAACGATAGTAAATATTTATGCCCCAATCAATGGTGTCTCCCTGTATATCAAACAAATCTTTCTGAATTTCAGGAATCAAATAGACCACAACACACCCAGACCACAAGCCACCCAGACATAGTTCTGGGTGGCTTTAACACACCGCTGTCACCACTGGATAGATCTTCTGAACAAAAACCACCCAAAGAAATCAATAACACAATCAATAACCTAGACTTAATAGACATATATAGAATATTCCTTCCATCAATGAGCTGATTCACTTTTTTCTCAGAGTATATGAAACCTTCTTGAAAAAAGACCATATGTTAGGCCTCAAAGCAGCCCTTAGGAAATGCAAAAAAAAGGAGATATTATCTTGTGTTCTATCAGATCATAATGGACTGAGAGTAGAAATCAATGACAAAATAAAAAATGGAAGTTACTCCAACACCTGGTGACTAAATAATATGCTATTGAACAAAACATGGCTAACAGAAAACATCAGGGAGGAGATAAAAAATTCTTAGAGGTCAATGAGAATGATGGTACAACATATCAAGATCTCTGTGACACTATGAAAGCTGTACTAAGAGGAAAATTCATTGCATGGAGCTCAATCCAGAAAAGAATGAAAAGTCAACAACTAAATGACCTAACATTCCAGCTCAAAGCCCTAGAAAAAGAAGAAGAGAATAAGAGGAAAATTGGTAGAAGACAGGAAATAATTAAAATCAGAGCTGAAATCAATGAAATTGAAACAAAAGAAATAATTCAAAAAATTGACAAAACAAAATGTTGGTTTTTTGAAAGAATAAGGAAATAGACAAACCCTTAGCCACACTAACAAAGAGAAGGAGAGAAAAAAAACTCAAATTACTAAAATTTGTGATGGAAAATCACAAATATGGAAATATTGTGATGGAAATATCATTACAGACACCACTGAGATATAACATAATGAGAAGCTACTTTGAAAATCTGTATTTCAACAAAATAGAAAGTACCGAAGACACTGACAAATTTCTAGAGAAATATGCTCCTCCAAAACTGAAACAGGAGGACATACACAATTTAAACAGATCAATATCAAGCAATGAAATAGAAGAAGTCATTAAAAACCTACCATCCAAGAGAAGCCTAGGACCAGACAGATTCTCAGCTGAGTTCTACAGAACCTTCAAAGAAGTAATCAGTCCAATACTTCTCAAAGTATTCCAGGAATTAGAAAAGGAAGGTACCCTATGAAACACATTCTATGAAACTAATATCACACTCATACCCAAACCAGGAAAAGATACATAAAGGGAAGAAAATTTTAGACGAATATCCTTGATCAATATAGATGCAAAGATACTTACCAAAATATTGGCAAACCGTATCCAAAAACATAGTAAGAAAATTGTACAGCACAATCAAATGGGGTTCATCCCTGAAATTAAAGGATGGTTTAATATCGGTAAATCAAAAAATGTAATTCATCATGACAATAGACTTAGGGAAAAGAAACATATGGTTATTTCAATTGATGCAGAAAAAGCTTTTGACAAAATACAACACCCTTTCATGCTCAAAACACTAGGAAAAATGGGGATAGTAAGAATATCCCTGAACATTGTTGAAAGGGAACAAGACAGGGATGTTCTTTCACCACTTATATTCAACATTGTCCTTGAAACTGTAGCCAGAACAATTAGACAGAACAAAGAAATTAAAGGGATCAAATAGGAAAAGATGAACTTAAGCTGTCACTATTTGCTGATGACATGATTCTATATTTAGAGGATCCAAAAAACTCCTCCAGAAAACTTATAGATGGCATCAATGAATTCAGAAAAATAGCAGGCTATAAAATCAATATGCATAAATCTAAAGCATTTTTATATGCAAGTGATGAAACACCTGAAAGTGAAATGAGGAAAACAACTCCATTTGCAGTAGCCTCAAAAAAAAAAAAAAAAAAAAAAAAAAAAAAAAAACTTAGGAAATAATCTAACCAAAGAGGTAACAGATCTCTACAATGAAAACTACAAAACACTGAAGAAAGAAATTGAGGAAGACTTTAGAAGATGGAAAGGTCTCCCATGTTCTTGGACAGGCAGAACTAATATTGTCCAAATGGCCATACTACCAAAAGTAGTATATATAGATTCAATGCAATTCAATTAAAATCCCAATGATGTATTTTACAGAAATAGAGAAAACCACTATAAATTAATGTGGAAGATAAGAAATCCAAAATAGCTAAAGCAATCCTTAGCAGAAAGAATGAAACAGGGGGTATCGCAATACCAGAACTTCAACTATACTACAAAGCAATAATAACAAAAACAGCATGGTATTGGTACTAAAATAGACAGGTAGATCAATGGTACAGAATAGAGGACATGAACACAAATGAAAAATGAATACAATTTTCTCATACTAGACAAGGTGCCAAAAATATGCAATGGAGAAAAGATCGCCTCTTCAACAAATGGTGCTGGGAAAACTAGAAATCCATATGCAGCAGAATGAAAGTAAACCCCTATCTCTCACCCTCACAAAAATCAACTCAAAATAGACCATGGACCTCGCAATCAGAACAGAGACCATGCATTTTATAGAAGAAAATGTAGGTTCAAATCTTCAACATGTCAGCTTAGGATCAGACTTCCTTAATAGGAATCCCATAGCACAAGAAATAAAAGCAAGAATCAATAACTGGGATAGATTCAAAATAAAAAGCTTTGTCTCAGCAAAGGAAACTGTCAACAATGTGAAAAAATAACCTACGGAGTGGGAGAAAGTTTTGCCACTCATACTTCAGATAGAGCACTAATTTCCAGAATATATAAAGACCTCAAAAAACTCTACACCGAGAATACAAATGTCCCAATCAACAAATGGGCTAAGAAAATGAACAGACACTTCACAGAAGATCTACAAGCAATCAACAAGCATATGAAAAAACGTTCAACATCTCTAGTAATAAGAGAAATGCAAATCAAAACTACCCTAAGATTCCATCTCACCCCAATTAGAATGGTGATTATTGAGAATACAAGCAACAACAGGTGTTGGCGAGGATGTGGGGAGAAAGGTACACTCATACATTGATGGTGGGGCTGCAAATTAGTGCAGCCACTCTGGAAAGCAGTGTGGAGATTTCTTAGAAAACTTGGAATGGAACCACCATTTGACCCAGCTGTCCCACCCAATGCCTATACCCAAAGGACTTAAAATCAGCATACTACAGAGATGCAGCCACATCAGTGTTCATAGGTGCTCAATTCACAATTGCCAGATTGTGGAACCAACCTAGATGTCCTTCAATTGAAGAATGGATAAAGAAACTGTGGTATATATACACAATGGAATATTACTCAGCTATAATGAATAATAAAATTATGGCATTTGCAGGCAAATGAATGAAATTGGAGAATATCATGCTATGTGAGATAAACCAATCTCAAAAAAACAAAGGATGAAATATCTCCCTGATAAGCACATGATGACACATAATTGGGGGTGGGAGTGGGACAAGATTGGAGGAAGGAAGGACTGTATAGAGTGAAAAGATGGTGGGAGGGATGGGGGAAGGAAAAATATAACAGAATGAATCAAACACCATTATCCTATATAAACGTATGTTTACACAAATGGTATGCCATTACTCCATGTAAAAAGAGAAACAACCTTTTTCACATTTGTTAACAATAAAAATAAATAAGTGAAAGAAGTATCCCAAAAAGATGCTGCAGAGGAACCAACCCCCATGACTGTGTCCCAGAAATCAAGTGGTGAGTTTGCTTTTCCTCTTTAATAGAACCTTCTTTAGGCAAAAATGTTTATGTCATGAGCATAAATTTTGTACAAAGGCAACGATCCCAACTTCTAGCCAGAAGAAGCATTTTTCTTTCAAAATGTCCAGTGATTTTTACAAAAGGATAAAGATTTAGTGGAATTTTTGCAAATCAGCAATATGTGTGGCTTCTCTATAACCAGCAGTAATTAGCAATACAGTAGCAAGACTGTTTCTCCTTGCTTCAGCTTTTTTTTCCCCCTTTTGTGTCTTGCCTAGAGCAGGTTAAAGGGAAAGATGATGCTGAAGGTGCTTCAGGGCTTTCGTGGTACTGTAAAACACTCCACTGTGTGTTCCCTCACATGGTCCCATTGGAAAAAGGAGGTTGTCAATGATGAGTGTCAGAAGACTGTGATGACCTGACAAGACACTGATGCTGATTAGTATTTGAGGACTAACATGATTTCTACAGAAGACTTTCCTTAGCTCCTTAATATGATATAACTTGTGTTAAATCACTCTCTCTTGTGTAGTTTCTAGTGTATTAGCACTGATGTTCAATGTAGGGCCTCTGTAATTTACCAGCACCTATGTTTGACACTTAATCTTTGCATGCAAAAGAAAGATGGTATAAGAAACCAAAAAGTCAGAAGAATTAGTGTGACAACTCAATTTATACATCTGTCTTTGTCAGTCTGAACCAACTGAGGGATCCTGTGAAGAATGGCATTGCCTTTTGCAAATGAGCAAACTAGGGCCTAAGCACTAAAAACTGAAGAGAATATATAAAACCTGAGAAGTGACCCTTACATATAACAATGTTTGATATCACCTGAGTGACACATAAAATTCAGAAATTCTTCATCTGTGCAAAATAATTCATGTAGTATTAATAGAACAGTAGCTCATACTATAATTAAAATCACTTTACAGTGATCTTACTTTATAGTAAAATTTTACATATACATCCAAAGGGAGAAAACTTTCAAATTACTGACACTAATTTTCATTAAGGTTTTTCATGATTTTAAGTATTAGTAATAAAATTTTTTTTCTTAAATAAAACCTCCCACAATGCATACATAATTGTTGTATTCATGTCTGTATTTCCATATCAAAACATCATTTTTTCTGAAATAACTGTAATAATGGTGTGCAATTTACTAAAATATTCTCCCTGTTGATACAGTCTTTTAATTTTATTGGGAAAAGTTTTGTAACTGCCCTCTCTCCTCTTTCTCCAGCCACTCTTTATGGTAAAATTCTATGAAAACTATGCACATTTTCTCATTTTCTTCTTCGTAGAACCCCAGATTCTTTTCAGCTCTCCCATTCTTTCCATTCTTTAATTTCCTTTTGTCTTTCTTTTCTCCTCCACATCCAACTTAAATTTCATGTTTATCAAGATAAGCTCCCATTTACAGGGTTTACTTTTAAAAAGTTTTTATTAATGCATTACAATTATAAATAAAACTATGTTCTATTTTCACATATTACACAAGCACAGAATATAATTAGCTCCAATTCAAACCCTGGATTTTCCCCATTAATTTTCCTCCTTGTTCCCCTGTTGCCTTTCCTTTGTTCTATTGGTCTTTTTTCTATTTATTAATTTTTTATTTATTATTTATTTATTTTTAAATATTCATTTATTTATTGGTTCCTTTTGGCTATGACAGTAAATTCATTTTGATATATTTTTGTAAGCATTCAATATATCCTATTCTAATTAGGACCCCACTATGTGAATGTACCTGGTGATGGGATTCAGTGTGTTGTTTTCATATATATACATAGGAAAATTATGTCTGTTTTATTCCACTCTCTTTCCTTTTTATATTCCCCTTTCTTCTACCCATTCCACATTGTCTAATCGACTAAAATTCCATTATTCCCCTTATGCCCTCAATGTGGTTTAGCTTTCACATATCAGAGAAAATATTCAACTTTTGGCTTTTGGAACTGGGTTATTTCACTTAGCATGATCATCTACAGATCTATCTATTCACTGTCAAATGCCATGAAGTCATTCTTTTTATATCATTCTTTTTTATGCCCAAGTAATATTCCAGGGTGTATATATATCATATTTTCTTTATTCATTCATCTGTTGAAAGGCAACCCAGTTTTTTCCATAGCTTAGCTATTGCAATGTGAACTGCTTTAAACATTGATGTGGGCACATCATTTTAGTGTGCTGATTTTAACTACTTTGTCTACCAAGGGGTGGGATAACTTGGTCAAATGGTGGCTCCATTCCTAGTTTTTGAGGATATCCATACTGCTTTTCATGGTGGTAGCAATAATTTGTAATTCCACCAGCAATGTATGAGTGAACCTTGTTCCCCATGTGCTCATGAGCTCATAAACTTTATTGTTACTTTGTGTTCTTTAAAATTGCCATTCTAAGTGATGTGAAATCTCGGTGTGGTTTTGATTTGCATTTTTCTAATAGCAACAGAGGTTGAACACATTTTCACATATTTGTTTACATTTGTATTTCCTTTTCTATGAAGTGTCTTTTCAATTCATTTGCCCATTTATTGATTTTTTTACATTAATTTTGAATTATTGTTTGTCCTGGAAATTAGCACCCTATCTGAGGAGCAGATATCAAAGGTTTTTTTTTTTTTTTTTTTTTTTTTTTCCCCAATGAGTAGGTTTTCTCTCCATGATCTTGATTGTGTCTTTTTCTAGGAAGAAGCTTTTTAGTTTGATGCCATCACACTTATTGTCTTGATTTTTTTTTTTTCCAGTACTGGGGATTGAACCCAGGGCCTTGGGCTTATTAGGCAAGCACTCTACCAAAAGAGGTATATCCCCGACACTTGTCTTTTGATTTTAATTTTTTTTTGTTTTAAGTATCTTTTTGAGGAGTCAGTTTTGGTACCAATATGTTGCATTGTTTGTCTATCAATTTTTTTTTCAGTGTGTGCAGCATTGCTGATCCAGAACTTTGCCCTTGATCCATAATGAGTTGAGTTTTCTTGGTGATTTTCTTTAGTATGAGATAGATATATTTATGTGGATTTGTCTCTGTACCTTCTATTCTACTCCATTGGTCTTCTTGCCTCTTTGGGTGCCAATACCATGCTGTTTTGTTACTATAGTTTTAGAGTATAAAGTCTGGTATCATGATACCTCCTGCTTCACTTTCCTTGTTAAGGATTGCTTTAGCTATTCTGGGCTACTTAATTTCATGATTGAATTTTATGACTGCCTTTTTTATTTCCATGAAGGTCATTGGAATTCTGATAAAATTTTCACTGTGTCTGTATAGTGCTTTTGGTACTATGGCCATCTTGGCAATAATAATTCTGCCTACCCAATAACATGAGAGGTTCTTCCATCTTCTGAGGTCTTCCTCAATATCTTTGTTCAGTGTTTTGTTTTTTTACACTATAGAGGCCTTTCACTTCTTTTGATAGATCGATTCCCAAGTATTGTATTTATTTCTACTTCAGGGGTTATTGTGAGTGGGTTAGTTTTCTTAATTTATTTTTCAGCTGATTTTTCTTGGAGTATAGGTGTACAATTGATTTATGAGTGTAAATTCTGAATCCTGCTAGTTTTCTTATTTAATTTATGAGTTCTACATGGTTTCTGGTGGATATTTTGGGTCTTGTACATCTAGGTCATACTGTTAAAAAAAAAAAGGGATAGGTTTAGCACTTCTTTTCCTAACTATGTTTCTTCAATTTCTTTCTTTTGCTTAATTGTTTTGAGTAGGTATTCTAGGACTATGATGAATAGATTGTAAAAGTGAGTATAACTTTCTTGTTCCTCTTTTTAGAGGTAACTCAGTTATTCTCTGTTTAGAATGCTGTTGGCTATGGGATTGATGTATATAGCTTTTAAAATATTGAGTCATGTTCCTTCTATCTCTACTTTTTCTACTGTTTTTATCACAAATGTATTATGCATTTCACCAAATGCTTTTCCTGCAGCTATTGAGGTAATCATGTGATTCCTGTCTTTAAGTCTATTCATGATGGATTATGTTTATTGATTTCCATATGTTAGAAGAATCTTGCAACCCTGGGAAGAACTACATTTGATCATGATGCATGCCTTTTTAACTTTTTTATGTAATTTACCAGTATTTTATTGAGAATCTTTATCTATGTTCATCAATAATATTAGCATAAAGTTTTCTTTCCTTAATAGGTCTGTCTGATTTTCATATCAGGGTGATACAAACTACATAGAATGTGTTTCATGAATTTTCCTTCTATTCTTTTTTGTAGAATAATATAAGGAGGTTTGGTATGAATTCTTAAATGTCTGATGTTACTCACCTGAGAATCCATCTGGTCCTAGGATTTTCTTAGTTGGTAGTCTTTTGATGGCATCTTCAATTTCATTATTTGAAATTGAACTATTCACTTTTTTTAGGTAATCCTGGTTCAATTAGTGTATGCCATATGTCTTTAGCAATTTGTGAACATCTTCAAGATTTTCTTTCTCATTGGAATATAAATTCTCAAAATAGCTTTTGATTACCCTCTGTATTTCAGTAGTACCTGTAGTAACATTTCCCATTTCATCACAGAGTTTAATAAAGTATTTTTTCTCTCTCTTGGTTAGCTTGGTTAACTGTTAATCATTTTACTCATTTTTCAGAGTACCAACTTTTTGATTCATTGTTTGTTTTAAAAAATCTCAATTTCATTGATTTTGGCTCTGATTTTAGCTATTTTCTATATACTGATTTCTTTGTTGATTTGTTGTTTTCATATTGGGGTAATAAGATTTTATGTTAGATTATTTATTTGGTGTCTTTCAGGGGTTTTTTGATGTATTTAAAGTTCAATGTTATGAACTTTCTTCTTAAAATTGCCTTCTTAGTTTCCTGGAGATTATGGTGTTTTGCATCATTTTTTTCTTTTGCCTCTATGTAATTTTAATATCACCCCTAATTTCTTCTGCTCTCCATTCATCATTCACTAGTGTGTTTTTCAAACTCTAGGTATTTGGGTAAGTTTTTATTATCTTAGCCCTTATTTCTAGCTATTTTACCATTATGATCTGATAGAATACAAGGTATTATCTATTTTTTGTAATTGCCTAAAGTTTATTTGTGTCCTAAAATATGGTGTATTTTAGAAAATTTTACAGGTGCTGCTGAGAAGAAATTGTATTCAGTCACTGATGGATAAAATGTTATATATATATTAATATAAGTATGAACATATAGTCTAAATTGTACTTTTTCTGTACATTGTTTATTTAGTTTTTGTTCGTATAATCTCTCTAATGATGACAGATGATTATTAAAGTTACTGAGTATTAGTGTCTTGTGGTCTTTTTTGATTCTTGATATTGAGAAGGGTTTGTTTGATATAAGTAGATGCTCCATTAGGGTGACATAAGTAGTTACAACTGTTAATTCTTATTATTTCATAACTCCCTTAAGCATTATGAAATGACCTTCTTTGTCTCTTTTAATTAACTTTGGGTTGAATTCTACTTTATCAAATATGAGATCAGAAACACCTGCTTGCTTATTGATCCATGTGAGTGATAAGTTGTTTACCATCTATTTATCTTCTATCTGTGTATGTCTTTGCCTATGAGCTGAGTCTCTGGGAAGCAGCATATTGTTCAGTCTAGTTTTTTGATACAATCTGTCTTTTGATTGATGAATTGAGCCCTTAAAACACATAATCATTATTTTATTTCCTGTCATTTTGATTTATTTCTAGTTTTAAAGTAGAATTTGATTTTCCTTTGATTTTTATAGTATAGTTTCATCCTCTGGTGGTTTTCATGTTTTCTCCATGACTTCTTCATGAAATACTTTATTGACTATGTTTTGTAGTTCCAACTTTCAAGCTGTGAATTCTTTTAACTTTTGTTTATCATGGAAGGTTTTTGTCTTATACTCAAATATGAACCTTTATTTTCCTGGTTATAGTATTCTTTGATAGTGTACGTTGTCCTTTAAAGTTTTGTGCAAAATATTTCAAGCCCTCCTAGCTTTTAGCACTTGGCTTGAAAAATCAACTGAAATCTACAATGGTTAATTTCTAAATGTGACCAGTCATTTCTCTCTAGCTGCTTTCCAAACTTGTCCTTTTTCTGTAAGTTAGGCATTTTTATAATAATATCCTGTAATGCTTAATTTGAATTATCAACTTGACTGGATTAAGAGATGATGTTGATTAAGAGGCCTCTGATATTGATTAAGAGGGTATGTCAGTGAGGGTGTGTCTAGAAATGATTGGAATGTGGGACAGTGAACTGAAGTGGAGACCATCTCTAAGCATGGATGGCACCACCCAATAGGATGAAATAAAAGCTGGAAGAACAAGGAAGCAGATGCAAATGCGATCTTGGCTCTTCTTGAAGGGGTTCTTGATCAGTGCTTGGATAATCTGAGGATATCACACCCTCACTTCTTCACTCTTCCAAAGCATAATCTGCCAGTGATTCTCCACGTACTTTCCAGAAGTCTTGTTCTCAAACTAGAGTAGCACTGTTGATCCTTTTTATTCTGGGGTTTCTGTCTCTCAGACAGTGTAGCTAACTTATGGTTCTTCCAGGTTTCCTGCTACAGACAGCCTTTGTGGACTATCCAGCTTCTGGTCATATAATCCATTCTAATAAATCCTCTTTTATAATCATACTTTCTGTTGATTCTGTTCCTCTAGAGAAAACTGACTAATACTTGTCTCTTGGAGTGGGTTTGTTGTAATTTTGTATATTTGGAGTTCTCTAAGACTCCTGTATTTTTGATTTGCCATTTCATTTTTTAGATGTAGAAATTCTTCCATTATTATTTTATTGAAAATATTGTGCATTTCTTTAATTTGTACCTCAGAGCCCCTATAAATCCTAGATTTGACCTTGTATTATCATCCCATATTTCTTGAAAATTCTGTTCATGGTCTCTTAATATCTTTTATTCATGATCAATTTAAGTTTTAAGATTATGTACATTGCCTTTGTTGCCTGAAAATCTTTCAAATTATCTAGTCTTTTGGTAATGCTTTCCACTTTATTTTAAATTTGCTTTATTGATTCTTCCATTTCAAGAATTACCAATTGGGGCTGGGGTTGTGAGTCACTTGTAAAGCACTTTCCTAGCATGCATGAGGCACTGGGTTTGATCTGAGGTACCACATTAAAAGAAAATATTACCAGTTAATTTTTCTTCAAAATCTCTGACTCTGTAATGAAGTGATTTTTCACTTGTATTTTCTCTCTGATTTTACTCCTTCCATTATATTTTACCTCTTAGATAATCTTATCTGTGTACTTTCTAAATTCCTCACCTGACATTTTCTGCACTGCAGTGTCAGTGGAGTCTACTGTTGAAACACACTGTTTTACTGTTTTGTTTTGGATGTTTTCTTCCATTGCTTTCACATATTGTTTACATGTCTATCCACATATTCAAGTGGATTTGAAAAACAAGGGCTTCTACTCTACAATCTTTGAGGAATCCTGTTGGCTAAAACTTATGCATATGACATATTGGATTAAATCACATACTTATTTCCTATTGTGACATCTACAATGTTGGTTGATACAATAAATAGAAATCATAGGAGAGCAGTTTCTATTGGTAAAGACCATAGGTAATCATGAATCATATCTTTCATAAAATCAAACAGTACGGATTATCCTTGACTTGCTGTGTATTAATTTTTGCTATAACTTTAGTGGTGTAGTCTGACATTATATAAATGAAACAGTACTAAGGGAAGTTAAAAATAGAGTGAGTTAAGAGGCACAAAGATGAGATGAGTGGGTAGAAAAAGGTTTGCAATTTAAAAAGTTGAATAGGGCTGATGCAGAGGCAAAATATTATGTGTTTTTTCTGAAGGGGAGGAAAAATAAAGAAAAAAAATTAAAGGAAGAATGAAATAGAGAATGATGAGTTTGGCTTCTATTGATTCATCATCTATTTATTTATAGATTTTAGTGATTATAGGTATACATAAAATTGAAATTCACTGTGTTTTATTCATATATGTACATAAGAGAGTTTGGTTTGTTTTATTCTACTATTCATCCCATTTTGGTCTTCCCTCCTTTGCTATGACTCCTTCCTCTACTCCACAGATGGCTCTTTTATTTTTAATGAATTACCCCTTTTTCTATTATTTCATCTAGCATTCACACATGAAGGGAAATCTTTGACTTTTGACTTTCTGAATCTGGCTTATTTCACATAGAATCAATTCTCCAGTTTCATCAATTTTCCACCAAATGCTATCATTTGATTCTTCTGTATGACTAAAATGTCATTGTGAATGTACACCATATTTCCTTTAATCATTAGTTTGTTGATGGGTATGTGGGTTGGTTCTGTAATTTGGTTATTGTGAATTGTGTTGTTACAAACACTGATGTGGCTGTTCTTCTACAGTATGCTGATTTTAGATATTTTGATATATATCAGGGAGTTGGACAACTGGGTCATATGGGGTTCCATTCCAACTTTTGAAAGGGATATCCATAGGGTTTTCCAGAATTATTATACTAATATGCTATCTTACCAACACTGTGTAATTGTACATTTTCCACCACCTTATTCCTTTTGACCTTCTTAAAAATTATTTTTAGAAATACATGACAGTAGAGTATATTTTACATATTAAATACATATGGAGTATAACTTCCCATTCTTGTGCTATACATAATGTGGATTACACCAGTCTTGTATATATAATCTCCCCCCAAAGTTCTCTCTGATACGTGCATTCCCCACATTAATCTTGAAAATTGCTATTGTGAGTGAAATGAGATAAAAATCTCTATGTAGTTCTTTTTAAATGTAATAATGTTATTGAGGTATAGGAGAAGAGCAAGGACAATAATAATAGACTCTCCTTCATGTAGTTTTGACTTGCATTTCACTGATTTCTAGATATGTTGAACATTTTTCCATATGTATTTTGGTCATTTTTGTTTCTTATTTTAAGCAATGTCTGTTTAGATTTTTTGCCCATTTAGTAATTGGGGTGGTTCATATTTTTTAGTTGTTTTATATTCTGTATATTAATTTCCTATCATTAGAAGCAGGTGAAAATGATTTTATCACATTTGTAGACTCTCTATTCACATTCTTGTTTCCTTTGTTGGGCAGAAGTTTTGAAATTTGATTTTATCCCACTTATTGATACTTGGTTTTATTTCTTATGCTCTAGAAGTCTCATTAAAGCAGTTGATGCTTTTGTCAATATGTTGGAATGTTGGACCTACATTTTCTTTAAGCACTTCTAGTTTCTAGTTTAATTCCTAATTCTTGGTCCACTGGAGTTGGTTTTGGTACAGGGTGAGAGATAGGGATCAAGTTTTATTTTTTCTAAATAAGGATATCTAATTTTCAAAGCATCATTTGTTAAAAAGTCTCTCCTTCCTCCAATATATGTTTTTGGCACCTTTGTCACATATCAGGTTACTGTATCCACGTGGATTTTTCTGTATTTTCTATGCCATTGGTCTTAAGTTTGGCTTTGGTAATACAGTTTGTATACAAAAGCTCTATAACATTATTGGTTATCTGGTATTGTGATGCTTTCAACATCCTTTTTTTCATTCAGGGCACTTTGAATATTCTATGTCTCTTAATTGTCCAAATAAATTTTATAACTGCCTTTTTGTCAGTGTATCTTGTAAAGAATGCCATTGATATTTTGATTGGGATTGTATTGAGTCTATTTACTGCTGTAGGTTGTATGGCAATTTCAATAATATTAATCTTGCTTATTCAAGGACATGGGAAGAATTTCTACCTTCTAAGGTCTGCTTCCATTTTTATAAATTCAGTGTTCTGTGGTTTTCATTGTTGATGTCTTCCACCTTATAGGTTAAATTTTTTTCCCATGTATTTTTTGAGGTACTGTGATTGAGATATTTTTCCCAATTTCTTTTGTAGCAGGTTTACTCTTGCAATATAGGAATGCTATTGATTTATGTTGTTCTTATATGCAGCTCCTTTAGTAAATTTGTTTATCATCTCTATATATTTGTTAATGTAGCATTTTACATTCTCTAAGTTAAGGTTCATTTCATCATCAAGTAGAGACAAGTAATTGCTTTTTCTATGTGCATGCCATTGGATTTCTTCTCTTGCCTGATTACACTGGCTTGAATTTCAAGTTGAATAGGAGTGGTGATAGTTTATATCCTTGTTTTCTTCTTGTTTTTTAGAGAATATTCTTTGATTTTTCTCCATTCACTATAATGTTAGCATTGGGTTTCTCATATTCAGTTTTTATAATGATGAAGAAATTTCCTTCCATCACTAGTTCCTTAGAGTTTTAAAGACAAATGGGTGCTGGATGTTGTCAGAAGACTTTTCTGCTTCTGTTAAGATAATCATGTGAATTTGTACTTCAATCTGTTTAAGCAGTGAATTACACACACACACACACACACACACACACACAATAAGTAATATGTAAGATATTACTCTATAGAGTCATATGAAAAGTTTATTTTTTTGGTACAGGGGATTTAAGCTAGCCATGACTTGCTGACTATCAACATATGCTACTAGTCATTTTTTAAATGTTGTCCATGGCAGATGCCCAGAGATTTTTTTTTCTGGGTGCTGCAGCTGCTCATGCAGCCATCACAGACTCTGTCACAGATGCTGCCCCTGAAGATGCCACCAAAAGCATTATACAGATTTAATGCAAGTTCTATTAAAATCCCAAAAAAATTCTTCATAGAACTAGAATAAGGAATATGAACTTCATTTGGAAAAAATAAGAGACCCAGAGTAACCAAAGCAATCCTTAGCAAGAAAAATGAGGCAGGTAATATCATGGTACCAGACCTCAAACTATACTACAGAGCAATATTAATAAAAATAGCATGGTATTGGCAACAAAACAGACATGTAGACCAATGGTACAGAAAAGAAGACACAAAGACAAACCCACATAAATACAGGTATATCATATGAGACAAAGGTGCCCAAAATATCCACTGGAGAAAATATATCTTATTCAACAAATAGTGCTGGGAAAATGGAAAACCACATGAAACAAAATGAAGTTAAACCCTAATCTCTCACCCTCCATAAAACTCAACTCACTGTGGGTCAAAGACTTAGGCACTAGAACAGTGACCCTGTGCCTAATAGAAGAAAAATTAGGCCCAAATCTTCACCATGTCAGCCTAGAACCTGAGTTCCTTCCCAAGACCTCTAAAGTGCAAGAAGTTAAATCAAGAATGAACAGATGGGATGGACTTAAACTAAAAGCTTCTTTTCACCACAAGACAAAATCCAATAATACGAAGAGAGTGCTTACAGATTGTAAGAAAATCTTTACCACATGCATCTCAGATAAAGCATCAATTTCTAGTACATATAAAGAACTCAAACAACTTAACATACACAAACACAAATGAATAATCCAATCAATAAATGGGCTAAGGAACTGAAAAGAAACCTCACAGAAAAAGATATACAATTGATCAACAAACACACAAAAAATGTTCAAAAAATGTTCAACATCTCTAGCAATTAGAGAAATGCAAATCAAAAAACTAAGATTTTGGGCTGGGGAGATAGCTCAGTTGGTAGAATGCTTGCCTTGCAAGCACAAGGCCCTGGGATCAATCCCCAGCACCACAAAAAAAAAAAAAAAAAAAAAAAAAAAAAAGCTAAGATTTTATTGCACTCCAATGAGAATGCAATTATCAATAATACAAGCAACAATAAATGTTGGTGAGGATTTTTTGGGGAAAGGTACACTCATTTAATGCTGGAGGAAATGCAAATTGGTGCAACCAATATGGAAAGTATTATGGAGATTCTTCAGAAAACTTGGAATTGAACCATTTATCCCAGTTCTTGATTTATAACCAAAGGACTTACAATCAATGTGCTGCAGTGTCACATCCATATTAAGGTTTATAACAGGTCAATTCACAATAGCTAAATTTTGGAATCAACCTAGATGCCCTTCAACAGATGAATGGATAAAGAAAATATGAGATATGTGTATGTGTGTGTGTGTGTGTGTGTGTGTGTGTATACACACACACTATATTTTGAGATATTATATACGCATGGAATATATTTTATTCTAATTAGGATACCATTTTTGTGGTTGAACATGATGTGGAAGTTCACTGGTCATGTATTCATAGATGAACATAGCAAAGTTATGTCCAATTCATTTGAACGTCGTATCCCTATGCCACTTCCTTGCCTTCATTCCCCTTTGTCTAATACAATAAACTTGTTATTCCCTTCCCACCACTTATTATGTGTTAGAAGTGACATATCAGAGAGAATATTTGACCTTTGTTTTTTTGAGACTGGCATATTTCACTTAGCATGATAGTCTCTAGTTCCACCCATTTACTGGAAAGTGCCATAATTTCATTCTTTTTTATGACAGAGTAATATTTTATTTTTTATATATACCAAATTTTCTTTATCCATTCATCTGCTGAGGGGCACATAGTGTGGACCCATAACTATACTCTTCAAAGTGACCTCTTATAAGAATTAATGTGGCTGCATCACTCTAGTATACTCATTTTAAATCCTTTGTATATATACTGAGGAGTGGGATAAGTGAGTCAAATTGTTGCTCTATTACAAGTTTTCTGAGGAATCTCCATCCTGCTTTCCAGAGTGGTTGCACAATTAATGAATGAGTGAGCATTATCCCCCACATTCTCACCAACATTATCACCTGTATTCTTGACATTTGCCATTTGGATTTGAGTGGGAGGTAATTTCATTGTAGTTTTGATTTGCATTTCTTTAAATGCTAGAGATATTGAACATTTCTTCATATATTTGTTGAAAATTTGTATTTCTTTTGTGAAGTGCCTGCTAAATTCCTTTGCCCATTTAATGGTTGGGTTATTGTGTGTGTGTGTGTGTGTGTGTGTGTGTGTGTGTGTGTGTGTACATGTGTGTGTGTGTGTGTTTGTTAAGTTTTTGAGTTCATTTTAGTTCCTAGGGTTTAATTCTCTACCTGAAGTGCAGGTGGCAAAGATTTCTTCCATTCTGTAGGCATTCTGTTCACATTCTCATTTTCTTTTCTGTGAGGAATATTTGTTTGATGTCATCTATTTTTTGATTCTTTATTTTACCTTTTATGCTTTAGAAAACTTTATGAGGGTGTCAGTTCCTAGGCTAAAATGGTGAACAATTTCTCCTCTTTCTTTCTATGAGGTAAACAATCTCTTCTAATGTCTAGATCCTTGAACTAAAGTGCATTGAGTTTTGTGCAGACTGAAGGATAGAGGATAAATTTTACTCTACATGGATTTCCAGTTTACTCATCAGCATGTGCTGAAGAGTCATGTGTTTGTGGCACCTTTTTCTAGAATGATTTAACTGCCTTTATGTAAGTTTGTTTCTGTGTTTTCTGTCCTATTTGTCTTCATGTCTGTTTTGGTGCCAATAGCTTGCTGTTCTTGTTAATATAGCTCTGTAATATAACAAGGTGTAATATTGTGTTGCCTCCTGCTTCACTTTTCTAATAAGGATTGCTTTAGTTATTCAGGTCCACTTGTTTTTCCAAATGAATTTCATGATTAGCTTTTTTATTTCTATAAAGAAAATTATTGGAATTTTTATAGGAATTGAATTAAACCTCTGTAGTACTTTTAATAGTATGGCCATTTTGGCATATTAATTCTGCCTATCCAAGAACATGGGAGATCTTCCATCTTCTAAGGTCTTCTTCAATTACTTTTCTTAATGTTCTGTAGTTTTCATTGTGGAGGTTATACACCTGTTTTGTTAGATTGATACCTGAGCATTTTTTGATGCTATTATGAATGGGAGAGTTTCCTAATTTTATTTCAGCTGATTCATCAGTGATATATAGGAACACAATTGTTTTTTTGGTATTAATTTTATATCCTGTTAATTTGCATAATCTGTTAATGAATTCTAGAAGTCTTCTGATGGAGTTTTTGGCTCTTCTAAATATATAATCAAATCACTGGCTGTAGAGATAATTTAAGATCTTCTTTAACTATTCATATCACTTTAATTTCTTTCTTTTGTTTAATTGTTCCAGTGAGGTTTGTAAGTACTAAGTTGAATAGAAGTGGTAAAAAAGGGCATCCCTCTCTTGTCCCAGTTTCTAGCAGAAAAAAATTTTAAATTTTATCCATTTAGAATGATAGTGGTCTTGGGTTTAGAATATATAGCATTTACAATATTGAGAAAAGTTCTGACTATCCCTAATTTATTTAGTGTATACAGCATGAATGGATGCTGAATTTTGTCAAGTACTTTTTCTTTGTCTATTGTGATAATCATATGATTATTGTGTTTAATCTATTGATGTGATGAATTATTTTATTTATTTATGTTGGACCATCCTTGCATTCTTGGCATGAAAATCACTTGATCATGGCAGTCTGTCATTTTAATATAACTTTGTATGAAATTTGCCGGTATTTTCTTTAGAATTTTTGCATCTATATTCATCAGTGATATTAGTCTGAAGTTTTCTTTCCTTGATAAATTTTTGTGTGGTTTTGATATCAGAGTGAAACTAGGATCATAGAATGAGTTTTGAAGTGTTTTTCCCTTTTCTGTTTCATGGAATAATTTGAGAAATATTGTGGTAAAGTCTTCTTTGAAGGTCTGGAAGGACGTGAATGAGAATCTATTTTGTCCTTTTTTTTTGATGGTAGACTTTTGATGTCATTTTTTATTTCATTGCTTGCAGTTTGTGTGTTTTAATGTTCTGTGTTCTCCTACATTGATTTGTGTGGTCATATTTCTCTATAAATTTGTTTATCTCTTTGTGATTTTCTATTTTATTAAATTATAGATTTTCACAATAGTTTCTGTCATCTACATTTCAGTTGTGTGTGGTAATATTTCATTTTCATCATAAATTTTAGTAATTTGAGTTTTTTCTTTCTTTTCTTCATTAGCTTTGCTAGGTTTTTATTAATTTTATTAATTTTTCAAAGAAGCAACTTTTTGTTTCATTGATGTTTTGAATTTTCTGTTTCAATTTCATTGATTTTGGTAGTGATTTTAATTATTTTCTGTCTTCTACACTTTTGGTATAGATTTGTTCTTTTCTTAGGCTTTGACATGTAATTTTAGGTTATTTAGTGGAATTTTCTATTTTATCAAATAAACTCAAAGCAATAATCTTTACTCTTAGAAGTTCCTTCATAGTGTCCCAGTAATTGTGATATGCTGTGTCACTATTCTCATTTAACTCTATGTATTTTTTTTTAATTTCATCCCTGATTTCTTCAGCTATTCATTAGCTATTCAATATAGTGTAGTATTTATTGTCCAGTTGTCAGGGTAGCCACTCTTTTTTTATTTTATAATTGATTTCTCATTTCCTTCTTTTATGATCTGATATAATCCAAGGTATTAGAGCTATAGTTTGCATTTACATTGAGTTTCTTTGTGGTTTAAAATATGATCTATTTTAGTGAAGGATCCATGTGCTATTGAGAAAAAAGTGTATTCAGTCACTAATGGATGAAATATTCTATATATCAGTAATTTCTGAATTATTAATTGTATTGTTTATTTCTAAACCTTTATTTAGTTTTTGGTTGCAGTACCTATCAGTTGTTAATAGGAGTATTTTAAAATCAACCAGTATTATTGTGTTTTGGTTTATTTGATTCTTGAATTTGAGAAAGGTTTGATATATGTAGATGCTCCATTTTGGAGTGCATGGATATTTATAATTGGTATGTTTTATTGATGTATAATTTCCTTAAGCAGAGTATGATATGACATTCTTTGTTCCTTTTGATTAACTTTCACTTCAAGTCCACTCTATCTGATATAAGGATATTAAATCCTCCTTGTATATGTGTTCCAAGTGAATGATATTTGTTTTCCATCCTTTTACCTTAACTTGTGAATGTCTTTGTCCATGAGGACAGTCATTTGGAGATAGCATATTGTTGGGTCTTCCTTTTTAATCCAATCTTACAGTGTCTTTTTTGATGAGTTATGGCATTTATATTCAATGTTATTATTGAGATATGATTTTTATTTTCTATCATTTTGAGTTATTTCTCATTTTTTAATTTGTTTTTATAAGGCAATTTCCAGGTCCTTGTATCACATGTTTTGTACACATTCCCAAAACATGCACAGACACATTTGCCATGTTTTGTTCATGAGGTAGCCTCAACAGTTTAGATTCCTAAAGTTGTAATTACGTCAATCATCAGAAACTTCCTCCTCATGGATCTTCAGATCTCAGTTCTGTTAGCTTTAATTTGTTTCCAAACTGCCTACAAACATCTCCATCAGTCATTAGAGATGTGAGGAGAAGTTATTCAAAAAATTAGGGTCCCCACTATCAGGGTTTTTTCTTTCTGTCATTACATCCCACTTTCCATGATCTGGGGATTAGCTCTCTAATTTCTGGGTCTTCATGAACCCATGTTACATGTTTCTTTAAAGATGTTTTTATCCCCTTTCACCCTGTGGCCTCTCCTAAAGCAAAAAGAGGAAGGGAAACCTGTGCCCATCCCAATGCCATGACATTGCCTTTTTCAAAGTGTTAAATGGACCTCTATTCTCTGTCCTGACTTATTCCTTATTTAGTGTTTTCAGGTAGAATTCCTTTTGTTTCTTTGTCTAGAGTTTATAATTGTCTCTGTGTATGTGCTGGAGATAATGATGAAGAGACCCAGCCACACCAAGAAATAGAGTTATAGAGCTCTCTTTCTATATTAAAATGGTGTGAAAATCCATGAACCTTCTTGTGAAAATTAAACACATATGACACCACAAATTGCTTGGCACTATGTTCAAATGACCTAATGTCCTGTCCATTTTTCTACATTCTTCCTATTTTTCTAATATGTATCTTTTCCCATATAAACCCATCTTCATTTTTGTTCAATGCACTCTGCCAGATGTTCCATCTCTTGAAATCTGCCTCATCACAGCAACATGGCTTCTTTTCCATAGCACATTTCCAGGGGCTTCCCCTCAGTCACCCTTGCTAAGCTCCACTATGTCCATGGCAAGCTGCTGCCATGTAGTATATGTTGTTTTTCAGTTGTCAGATCAAGTGTAGACTACTGAAATGGTATGTCCCAATGTCATACAAAGAGAAGGAAAAGATCACATGAGAACTTTTCAGACTATTTATTAAGGAAACCCAAATATGCTTCCTTGAGTGGTGAGATCTGAAGATTGTTTTCAAAAGATATTCTAGTCTGCCTTTTGCTGTGCTACTGAGGATCAGAAAAGTTAATTAAGTAGCCTGGAAATAATTAACTGTTTTGTGTAAATTACTTGACAGTTTTGTGAATTTGATATCATCTTTCATTTTGAGAAGGCTTATTTTATTTTGAATGAGTTTCTTTTGGGAGGGAAAGTTAAGAATACATCGAAGAAAAATGGTTTTAAGCAATCGAGTAAGCTCATCTGCTATAGGAGTCACAATATGAATATTTTAATGTCCCTGTACACTAAATGAATACTCATCAAATATGCAAAATTTTGCAGAGAAAATAGTGACCGGAAATATTTATGAAAGAAAATATTCTCACCTTGGTAACTATCTTGTAAAACAATAATGGAATATTTCAGAACTAGTATCATTACAATTGTATGTTTTCTTGTTTGCATTCATCTTTCCTATATTATTTCATTCTGTATATGATCTTGATATATTTTATTCTTCTGACAAGGTATGGACAAGTGAATGTTTTCAGTAGTTGTTCATCTTCAGCACATGCATGTTACAAGTAATGAAGCATCTGTGATTATTATAAAAGAGAAAACATAGCATTCATTATTGTTTACCAAAGAGAATTTGGATGACTTACTGTGTTCAAGTAAGCAGTGCCATAATATTTAGCATTGTTCAGTCTTCAATTGTTGAAGTGGAGTAAAAAACAAAGCAAACTATAGTGTGATTTTCTTGAAAATTGAGTTAGAATTTTCTAATGTACCACATAAAAGAGTATGTTTAAATAACACAAGAAACTAAAATTAATTTGTACTCATGTAAAATATTTAAAACTTTCAGTTAAGAAATTTTGTAGTGTCATATTTGTTGAATCACATTTGTGCTATATTATGATATTGATCAATCTCTTTAAGAACTGTCAGAAAGCTGTGTTAGAAAAGTCTTCTGGGCTGGGGAGATAGCTCAGTTGGTAGAGTGTTTGCCTTGCAAGTACAAAGCCCTGGATTCAATTCCCAGTGCCAAAAAAAAAAAAAAAGTCTCTTATGCATACCCCCTTTCCATGTATCAATACTGAACTTACTTATGTAGTCCAAAAATTGTTATGCTGTCTCAATACCTAAATGTTTATGTATCATAATCAAAATATGTTTATTAATTTGTTTTGCATTTTACAACTACTCTGTTATAAATATAAGAATATCTCATAAATGAAAGCTGCAGTGTAATTCACTCAGTGGTTATTTTGGACCACTCCACCCCCTCCATGATCCCTTTTTTCCTCCAAACATTCCCACATCCACATAGTGGAACCATATAATTAAAACTTTAAGATCCTGGAACATCATTTGAGTACTTTCAAATAATGTACAGATCTTCATGTAAGAAACATAATTTGTGGTCACAGTTACCTTAAAAAGTAATTATATTCAGGGGCTAGACTGTTTGCTTTGGATATTGTGCTAGACTGTAAATAGTTCTTGCTTTTGTTATCTGTATACAGTTGCTTGCTTTAAATTAGTAGATCCTGAAATAGCTTTTCTTGCATGTGTAAAATAAAATTATTTCATCTAAAATAAAATAATAGCAACTATCAAAGTTATTTCCATGGGAATATTGTAAATGAAGGTTTTCCTGTTTCTGTCATTATTATTTTTCTCCTCCTCTGTTTACATGGAGTACTCAAATATTTTATACTTTTCCTACATCTGAATCTGATAATACCTAAAGCTCATTATTCTACTATCCCAACTCTATAGCCCCAATCTAACATTATTGATCTGATTCTTGGGAAATATTTAGCTAAACAGATAGCCTTTATATTTTACACTCAGAAATGAATTCATACAGAGGAAGGACTTTTTCTGTCCTCTCTAGTAAGCTTTTGAATATGTATTTTTAAAGTTTTTTTAAGGATGGATTTAATTTAGTAACGTATTTCACTTAAATATATCCAAAGTATCTTTTCTGTGTTATCAGAACAATTAAATTTAAAAATAAATTTTGTGAGATAATGAATGCTTATTACTGTCCTAGGCAATTAAGTGTTTTTAGTTTTTAAAAATACATTTAATATGTACTGACTCAACCATTATTGTGTTTGTTATTATGAAAATACTTCATGTTGTTTTGCAACCATCACCATTATCTGTCTCTGAGAATCCTTTTATTTTATAAAACTGAAGATCTGCACCAGGTAATCAAAGATTCTCATTTCACTTCTTCCCCAGCAGCTACCATTTCTATTTTCTTTTTCTATGATATTTATTACAATTACTGAATCATTTTATATATGTTTTTCCTACCAAGTCTTTGAAATTTAATGTATATTTCATATTTATGGCACAACTCAGTTTGCTACCAACTTCTTTCAGGTACTTCATAAGCCACATTTGGCTATTGACTGTTGTTTCAAATAGCCAGACTCTATGCTATAATGTATACTGAATTCATATATAATTGATCTGTTAGTATGTGACATAAATTATTTCTGTTATACTTTCTTAATTTTATTCTTATTTGTAATGAACAATAAGCAGGTTCCAGTTTTCAAAAATTTTGAAATAGGCAGGTCCCAATTTAAAAAAATTGTATGTCCCAGATTTTGAAATGATGTCTATGTAGTTGGTTTGACATCAGTAGCCATATGAGTGTGTTTAAAAATTTTGCTGTCTAAGAAGTTGGTGATTATGAGCTATCAGGACTTCTATATTTCTTCATGACTTTTTTGGGGTTGACACAATTATCATGCTTGATGACTTGCTAGAGGGACACTCTCTCATGTCTCTAGGGTAAAGTCTTATTTCAGGTCCATTTAGAGAGATTAGAGTGACAGCTTGTTTCATCTTAAATATCTAGTAGGTTTAAATGAATGGCATTGATGACTGATCATGAAAGTAGCTCGATAAGTTTGACAGTCAGATATGAGATACAATTTAGGACAGCCCTACACTAAACTCGATTGGTTTTTGGATTCAACTTTTGATTTCATTGACTACCTCCTTGGTAAAATACCTGTGTATTTTACACACAAATCCACATCAAAACCTCCATTTTTGCCTATGATGGAGTAACTTGTAAAAGACTAAAGCTTCTGCTTAAACTGCTAGAAGTGCTGGGAAACTAAAATTCTTTTGAAGAAATTAGTAGAAGCTGCTGAGTCAGTTAGATTCAGGAGAGAAGGACTACAGACACAATTTCTCCTGTGTTTTTGAACTCTTAAGCTGTGTAGAGAAAAAGGATAAAAGCTGAGTAGGTTATAAAATTATAACAAAAATAACTGGAAGTAATTGAATGGAGCTTTTGATAGTTTGTTATTCTGGCTCAGGTTACAGTGGAATCTGTTGAAGGGCTGCAGTCATAAGAATGAGAACAAACCACAGGCAGGTAAATCTTTATAATAGTGTTCAAACTATGTCTCAAGCAATCTCTGTTACTGATTGGATTGAGTTGATCTGTTCATCTACTTTGACTTCCCTCTAGAAAAGAAATTAATTTTTCTTTGGTGGAAGGTAACAGCATGTAGAATCTGTATATTTTTTCTACAGGCATTTCATAAAATCATTCACAGAGTGCTTGGCAGTCAATAAAAAATTGATAGGTACAGTAAGACCAAGAGAAAAAATCAAGAACAGCAATGTTTCAAAGCATCAAAATAGTCTTGATACAGATTACACAGACTTGGGAGTTACAGAGGTATGAAAACATGATAACTAATCTAGTTATGAAAATGCATGCTGAGATTGAAAATTGTATTAGAGAAGTGGGATCTAAAGAAAATAAAAGAAAATTTTGAAACAGATAAAATGTAGTAACTAAAATAACGAACCCAATAGATAGATTTAATTGCAAGTTACATACAGTTGAAAAGAGAAATAGTAATCTAAAAGATAAATTAATAGAAGATATTCAGCAGAATATACTTGTCATTATGGTGTTATAACCAAAACAAGCTAAGGAATAAAGTCTTTTCAATAATTCACCAAAGTCCATGTTCTGTTTTACAGCTTAGGAGTGAAAAATGTCTTTATTATCATGTAATTGTAATTCTTGCTATTTCAATATGTGTGAGTTTATATTTTTCTTGTATTTATTTTGAAATGTATAGTAAATATAACATGGAGAAGGTAAGGGACAAAATTATTGCTACTTGCAAATTTGTACATAATACCCCCCATTTAGCCTCTGAGCAAATAAAAATTATTACATAACTAGTATCTTATGCAGAGGTCACCTGTTCCGCAAACTCAACTACTTAGAATAGAGCCTTAGAATGAGACAATAAGCAAAATACAGACAGAAATAGGTAAACACAGGTGGTTGGTAAAACATGTATTTTAGCATAAAGGAGTTTTTAAAAACATTAGTTGTAGATAGATACAATTCCTTTATTTTGTTTATTTATTTTTATGTGGTACTGAGATTTGAACCCAGAGCCTCACATATGCCAGGCAAGCACTCCCCCCACTGAGCCACAACCCAAGTCCAAGCATAAAGGAGTTTATGAGAACCTTACTTTTATGGAGGATAATGCTTATAGTATAATGGTGATCTGATAAACCTGCTCATTGCAAGTCAGAAAGTAAATCAGAAAGAAGTTATGTGTAAATTGTTAAAGAAATGGGTTTGGTAGAAAGTACATTGTTTCATCATTTGTAAGACTACACCATGAATTGTATCACTAATTTATGTATGTTAAGAAAGAAAAATTCTCTCAATTACATTTAGACATGCTATTAATTGTGAAATACATTCTTTAATAACTTTTTATTTAAGGACATTAGCATTATTTATGCAAGAAGTGAATCTTTTTAGATTATTACTGTATCTTCTATTGCAAAGGGATTCTAGAAAACATTTTTTAAGAAAATTCTTATTCTCGGCTTCTGTTTACTTTTTTTTAAATTTTATTCTCTCAGTTCCTATTTTCCACCTGTTTGTATTGTTTTCTCAAATCTTTGGTGTTAAGGTTGATTACCTTTTAATTTTTCTTTTAAAATATACATTGGATATATTTGATTTCTGTGACATATTTTGATATATTCCACGTACCCCATTTATTGACTCAGTACAAAATAAGCAGTGAGATTAAGGTTAAAAAGAAAGGATTTGAGAACTCACTTTTAAAGCTTTTAAGTAGGGAAAAATGAGACTTACATTACTGGTTTCGTGTTTGCATGTTTGATGATCAATATTAGAATGTAAATTGGTTTTCTCTTTAAATGCATTTTGAATGGAGAACCTGAAACAAATAGCATCTTGTTGCTTTCAAGTCTTCATAGGAAATCAAAGATCAGTCAGAAAATTATTTTTTGATTTAGTTAAAAGGAAAATTGAACAATAATTTTTACAATATTCTTTAGTGTCTTAAAATAAAAGTCTGTGGTAGTTTAAAATTTGAGGTCTTAAAATAAAACAAGGTGATCACTGCAGACCATTATCCAAGCCATATGTAAGGTAGGTTGACTATTTGAATCATGAATACTGATTCTTTTGACCTTTCCAATATTTCAACATCTAGTATATTTTGAAACTTGATAGATGTTCAACAATTTGACTGTAACCAGCTGTTTCTATTCTCAAACACTGTAGAAATGGAGAGTTTTAGAAGTTGAGGAAGAGATAAAATTTTAAGAATAAATACTCAATTTATCATAGTTTTCCTTGAAGTCAAAAATTGGGCTTGGGAAAATAAAAACCTACATAAAATTGGAAAATTTTGGAAAGGTAAATAAATTCTTATTTTAAATATGTAAGACTTTCTCATTCATCATCTAAGTGTATGGTTTTGCCAACCATACAAAATTGTGAACATGATTGCCTAAAAAATTATATGTTGCTCTGAAAATGTAACAAAATTAAGAGGAATGAATCTTTTAATTCTTGAAAGTATCCTATCAGTTTTGAGAGGAAATGTGTATTTTTAATAGGCTGAAAATCTTTTATTGAAACACAGAATATTTTGCTTTCTTGGTAACACAACAGGCATCTGTTTGTTTAGCCTCCTAGTAGTCTCCTGTCTGTACTGTCATGGGAAATTACATGAGTTAAAAATTCTGAAAAATAACATTAGAAATAAAAACATTTCATTGAAGGGTAAGGAATTCCTAAAGTGTGTTTTTTTTTCCTAGAACTTGCCACTACCTGTAATGCTACTAATTTAGAAACATTCTATCTTCACAGTAATAAAGGGCAAGAAAATAATAAGTAAAAGAAATAAATAAACCGTAAGAAATAAAAAGAGAAATAATAAATAATAAACAGCAGGAAGGAAAATAATAGACAGTTGATAGGGAAGTTTCTTTTCTTTTTAAAAGAATTAATATGTAAAGATTGTGAAAAGTTTGGAAACCTGGTTAAAACATTGTTTGATTTACCAGTATAATTATTCTTTCAATTAATGTGCTCAGTGTCCCTCAGTATTCATATACCATTACAGGGAAAGCACCTTTGATTTTAATACTATTGATCCAAATCTTAATTTGAAATAAAGCACAAAAAGTAATTAATTCTTGCTTTATATTTTGAGGCACTTTTTGGTCTTATAAAAACATGGAAGCTATGTGTATGTAACTGAAAGTCATCTTTGCCATAAGAAAATCTAATACTAGACATTGCAGAGTTTTTCTTTGCAAGATGGAATTCAGCATGCTTAGAAATAAGAAATTCGTTAGTGCTCTTTATTTTTCTTTCATTGTTTCCCCTCTTGTGATACTCTTGACTTGTTCTTCCAAAAATATGTTTTATAGGGTACATATGCAACAGTTTGTAAAGGAAGAAGTAAGCTGACAAAGAATTTGGTGGCATTAAAAGAGATCTGTTTGGAACATGAAGAAGGCACACCCAGTACAGCTATAAGAGAAGGTATATTTATTTAGACTATTTTAAAACCAAAGCTGTATAAGAGTAATTTTAATAAATAAAAGCAGATAGAAATAAATGACTGCAAGATATAATTAGGACCTTTAAAAATTATTTCTTAAACTAACATATTCAGTAGTGTTATAGGGCACAACTTAGGAACAGACTGATTACCACTGAGATTCCAAACTTGAGAGTCTTTATTAAGCCAGCTGGCTGACTGTGTCACACAATGCCCCAGAAATGTCTATTGGGAGAACAGCCCTACCACACGGTTGTAGGGGTTATTATAGCCAAAAATTCACATTAATCATAAGTGTTCGTTTCTATGATTCGAAATTACACATTAACATCATGAGATCATTGACAGAGGGGGGAAGTGGGTCAAAATGACCCTTACCTAGGTACAAACTAAGAATGGTTACTAATATCCACACAATCAGTGTTTACATGGTACATTGTTTTAGGAGCAGTAGAATCAAAGAGAACAATTCTTTACTACATAGGAGTTGCCATTGTATATTACTAGACATGTCACACCAAGTAACTGGCAATGGGCACAGAGGCGGGATGTTCCAAGGTGTTTCCCATGGGAGAAATTTATTTCCCACATAACTGGAGTCTCAGAGCAAAAATGAGTCTGTTTAGTCAATTATAGTCTGGCCTATATCATTGTCATTGTACAAAATTTATTAGCCCATCACAGTAGAAAGAATTAATATTCTTAATGTATAGTGAAATCCATGATGTCATTAAAGTACTGACATAGATAAATAACTGATAGGAAAATTTTATATACTGGTATATGGGAATATGATAACTAAATTAGTGCATATGTTAAATATAGGAACTAATTAAACTGTATACAAACATGTCATGATACCAATTTTAATTTAAAAAGAAAATTATTTAAAATGGTTTGATTCAGAAATGGTAGTAAATGCCTTTAATCTGGTTGGCTCAGGATGCTGAGGCAGGATGGTAGATTTGAAGCCAGACTAGCAACTTAGTGAGGCCCTAAGCAACTTAGCTAGACCCTGCCTTAAAACAAAAATTAAAGAAAAAGCAGAGGGGCTAGGGAGTGGTTCAGTTTCAATGCCTGGTACCAAAACAAATAAATTGATAAATAATGTTTGAGGCAACTGATTAGCAACATAGCAGAAGAAATACTACCTTGAACTGTATATAAATAAATCCAAGTCTCAGAAAGTAAACACTATAAAAAAAAAAGCAGAAGATGGTGAGTTGTAATATTAGAGATGACTTTAGGTATCATTATCAAACTCAAATCATAAAAATGGTAAAGTTGATACCTTCAGTTTTTCTACCACTCATTCCCTTGGCAAATTGCTGTATTTAACTTAAGAGAATAGTATACACAGTTGGTTGATATGTTTTTTTTATTTATTTTAATTAAAAATCATAAATTTATATAGGGCAATGTTGTTTGATTCATTCTGTTATTTTTTCTTCTTCCCCCCACCCCTCCCATCCCTCCTTTCTCTATATAGTCCTTCCTTCCTCCATTTTACCACCCTCCTTATCCCTAACCCTAAACCTAACCCTAACCCTAATGTTAAAAATTATACACTAGGATTAGTGAAATCTAGATTTATTCTTATGATCTACTTTTTAGTTTTTAGTTCTTAGTTTTTTTTGTTTTTGATTCATTGTGCACAGTGGGATAAAACTTTTGTTTATCTGGTTGTACATGAGGTAGAGTCACACTGTGTAATAATCATCATGTACATAGGATAATGATGTTGTGTCATTCTAATATCTTTCCTTCCCCCTGCCTCCTGTACACACCTCACTATCCTCTATACAATCCATACTTCCTCCATTCTTGCCTCCTTCCACATTATGTATCAACAACCACTTATCAGAGAAATCATATGGCCTTTGAATTTATGGGATGCACTGATTTCAGTTAGCATGATATTCTTCAACTCCATCAACTTACCTGCAAATGCAATAATTTCATTTTTTCCCTTTTTTTAATTAAAATCATAAATTTACATAGGGCAATGTTGTTTGATTCATTCTGTTACTTTTACCCTTCCCCCACCCTCCCATCCCTCTTTTCCCTCTATACAGTCTTTCCTTCATCGATTCTTACCACCCTCCTTATCCCTAACCCTAAACCTAACACTAACCCTAACGCTAACCCCTCCTACACCCCATTACATGTCCTCATCCGCTTATCAGCGAGATCATTTGTCCTTTAGTTTTTTGAGATTGGCTTATCTCACTTAGCATGATATCCTCCAATTTAATCCATTTGCCTTCAAATGTCATAATTTATCATTCCTTCATGGGGAGTAAATATTCCATTGTATATATATGCCACAGTTTT
>NW_027632805.1:0-126489 GCF_902686455.1 Sciurus vulgaris | reverse complement strand
GGTACATTCAGCAGATCAACCCATATAAATTATAATTCTGTGCACAGCAATGGGAAATGCACATAAAAATTTTTCTTACTTACTTCTGCACCTTGTCTGTTATGAAGACATCTTTCTGTCTCTATTTCTGCTGATGTGACTATTTGTTTGACACCAGATCAGGTAGTGAGAAGGATTTCTTTATATATTTGACAAATGTGCATTAATTTAAATATTAAAATATGAAAATGTTGCATTTTAAGAAAATGCAGAACAATTTCATTTGAAATTACAAATGCATAAATAGTAAGTGTACCTTAAGATCTCTTCCATATATTAAACTATTAATAGTTTGTATAATATTTATATTAATAGTTGACTATATGGTGTCAATATATTTTGACACATTAAATTAAAGTAACATAAGAAACTTGCAATACAAAATCACTTCAATACTATGAATTTTATAGGAAGGAAATGCAATTGGAAGCAGAGCACTGGCAATTGTGCAGGGGATGCTTAGGGTAGGCTGTGGTCAATACACAATCTTCATCACTTATGCAATGTGTAGAGGACCATCTCACAGGGATGGTTCTTTCTGCTAAGAGTCTGTCTCAAAGTAGAATTGAGTAATGTGAGTGAAATTTCTCTTAAGAGCTATCTCAGGACCTCAGGAAATCTGACAGCCACCTTCTGGGGAATTGAAGGGGAGCAAAGGAATGTCCCATGAGATTTCCTAAGAGAAAGGAGATAATGGGAGTCTATAGGATTAATCTAAGAAGAAAGAGTAAAAAACAGTCTCCACAAAAACACCCCAACCCAGCTTTACCAATGAGTACACAAATAAAATATACTGTTGGCTATTTGGAATAGAAGGAAGTTAAAATCAAACTTCTTTCCACATGGGCAAGTCTGAGACTGATTTCTAAGTAGAGTAGCTTTTCAAAAGTGCACTTTTGCCCAAAGTAATGATAATCTCCAGGAGTTCTCATGAGTCCAGGATGTTTAAATTCACATTACCAAACATAATAATGGGTTACAGAATTAAAGATCAACAATATTGAGAAATGAAGTAAAATGTTTGTTTATCTATATGTATTACTAATTTTTAGTTAAGAAATATCTCAGGGCACTTGAAGGAAAGAGAATCCAAATATAGAGTGATCACAGAGTTTCACTGTGAGGATAGGAAGGAGAGCTATTCCTGATCACACTGGAGTCCTCTCAGGCTAAGAAGACAGACTTATCCTAAGAGATTACAGTGTTATCAGAGACAGAGAAATAGGAAAAATAATGTAGGAAATCAGAAAAACATAAGAAACAAAATACAATAGTCTCCAAAACAAAGGATCACACTGGCCATACGAATATGTGCCCATAATCTGAGTCTTCCTTGGTGCACAGCATCCCCAAGAGGTATGACATGGATTTGCTCCAAGACTTACTCCTTCCCAGACTGCCTAGCATTTCTCCTAAACCAAGGTTAACACAGAGTCATCTTTTTTATAGTCACCTATAGAAGATAATATTCTATAGAATTCTAGGAGGGCAATTAACATCTTTATATTATCGATCAAACCAGGAGATCAGAGAGCATTTTTAGTTTCCTCATTCTTAGAAGGAGGGTGCCCTATTCTAATTATAAACACTTACACCCTCAGTAGAAAAGAGAACCAGAAATAGCAGAGATATTTTTATCTCACAATGCCAAGAAGAATCTCCTCTGGGACTTCTCATGTGAATGCCAGCAGGCACTGAGCCCCCAGGAGGGGCAAATCTGCAGCTGCCAGGCAAGGTCTGCCCAATTCTTGCTGATTGCATGGTTCCCCATAGCCCATTTCTGCTTCTCAGAGTCTCTGTTAACAGGTTGCTTGGTAAATCTGGGCAACAGGAGCCTCAGGCTGGGCCAGACTGAGCATGGGTGACATGGTTTCCCTCTTCTGCCTTTGGCTGCTCTGGTGCCCAGGTGAGGATGGAGCACAAGAAACAGCCTGTGGTGAGAGAACCCTCTCCTCTTAGTGTGATGTAATCCCAGGATTCTGTGCAACTCCAGCCGAGTCTCCCCCAGAGACCCAATAGCTCTCAGGTAATGGACCAGGAGAGCCAGGTCTGCTTGGGGAAATGGAGTTCAACCCAGTTGACAACAGAAATGCTATTTCTTTCTTCCCAGGTGGCAGTGGTTGCCTGGGCTGATGCAGTCTCCAGCCTTCTTAACTATGTCTCAAGGAGAAAGCATCTCCTTCACCTGCAATGTAAATCAGAGCACCAGTGTGTAACCTGGTATAAGCAGAAACAAGGCCAGTTTCCCAAGATTCTCATCTATGATGCTGATAACAAAAAGCATGGTGTCCCAGAACACTTTGCTGGGCTACAGTCTGGGACAGAATTCATTCTCAAAGTCAGCAGTGTAGAGACTGAGGATGCTGCCAGCTATTACTGCCAGCAGGACTACGCAGTCCCTCCCACATAGTGACAGGCCTGCACACAAACCCTCCTCCCAGGGATGGTGCAGGAAGACCACATGGTGTTAACTCCTGCCTTCTGCTCTGTGGTGTGTTCAGAGGCTGTGTCTGTGTGGGAAGGGCTGGCAGGGCTGAAGGTAAAGACCTGAAAGGACTTCAGACTTCTTAAAGCATGCCTTCTCACTGCTACCAGCACAAATAGCACTGATAAGCAGCACAATACTCCACAGACTGTTGCCATTGACAGAAATTGGGAGACTTGCTTGGTGTCAAATACCATGCTAGGGGCTCCTCTGTCTAGAGTGAATGATTCCCAATAATCCTCTACAAATGAGTAGTTGAGGCTTTCAGAGCTTAGCTTCCTTTCTGTGCTTGTAGCGATGGAGATGGAAACAGACTCTGAGGCTTTGACTCCCTAACTCCCACTCATGCATTATTCATCACTTAAAACCAGATATAATTAAAGGCAGTAAAGTACACATGTTGTCAATAAATGGATTATAAAGCGATGAGCTGAATAAACATGAGCTACCTGTGCCCCATTAGCCACTCTCCAGTGGGGATACAGAAGTCCCAGAATCACAGAGGTCCTCTTGTTCCTCCCACTCACCCCTGCCACCTTCACCACCACCCAGGCCCCCTCAGCTTCACTTCCTGTCAGCATGGATCAGATCTTCTGGAACTTCATTTCATTGGAACTCTAGGAGGCTTTCTTTGATATCTTGATCTTTTTGATCAATGTGTTCTTTGAAATTAACATGTATTGTGGGCATGGAATCAATTCATTCCCTTTTACTGAGGATAGTTTCTTATTATACGAACATGCCAGTCACTCTTCATGTTAATGAGTTGGCTTAGTTGTGAGGCTGTTAATTTTTGGAGTCATTCTTGCAACATCCTTTGTATTTGAGTGCATTCACTTGTCTTGAGTATATTCCAAAGAACGTAAGTGGTGAGTTAGAGAGTTGGTTTCGCATAGTTTAGCTTCAGAGAACCCTAGCATAAAATAGCGATATGTTTCCTAAAACATATTTTGAGCATGTTTAAAATCTACCAACATACACCATGCTCAAAAGTTTCAGTTGCTATAAAAATAATTATATATTATTATATTATATTATTATATTAATATTAGTATATTATATTTTTATAATATAATAATAATAATAATACAGTTGCTTTCTAATAATAGTTGATAGTGTTAGACTTTGTAAAATTTTATCCATATTGGTAGATCTTGAAATGGTATTGTGGTTAAAATATACATTTCTTTGATAAGTAATAATATTGAGTAAATTCTTCGCTGTGCTTTCACAAGAAATTTGGGTACTTTTCTCAGGAATAGTTAGTGATCAAATCAAAACACACACATTTTTTCTTTCCTCCATTTTGATAGTTATTTATATATGTTAAAAGCAATGTTTTTACCAGTGTACAAGTCAGAATTCTCCAGAGAAACAAAATATGCACACACACACACACACACACACACACACAAACATACAGACATATATTTACAATGCATGCTGATATATACATACATATATATGAATATTATATTGGGTCACAAGAGCACAGAGACTGAAATGTTTCCCAATAGCTGATTTCAGGCAGAAGACCATGGAAATTGGTAGTTGCTCAGTGTAAGAATCTGAAAATCTCAGAAAAATAGAGGGTGCCCAGTAGGCTCTCCTATTTCTAGCCCTTCCTCTCAAAGCCCCTGATGGTGCTCTGGGGCAAGATCCTATTTAAAAGCAGAGGAGACTGGAGTTTAACGCCAGCAGGGAACAATAGTCAATTGGAAACGTGCACCTAGTCATGGGGGAAAAGAAGAGAGAAGAGATGAGAGTTTCTTCTATGTTTTGCTCACATTCAGGCAGGATCTTCTCCACTCATTTCCCAGAGCCACCAGCCAATCATTTCTTGAATCACCTCCATGCACCCACCCAGATGTGTACTTTACCAATGCTCTAAACATCCTTCAATCCAGTCAAGCTGACACCATCAATTGACTATTACATCCATGAATATGCACTGGAATATATTTGCACAGTCTGTGGCTCATCAATTTGATTTCTATTTTAAATTTTAAAATATTTCACTGGCACAAAAAGTCAAATGATTTTATTCATGGGTCTGCATTTTGGATTTAAGCAATCATAGATTGAACATATTTTAGAAAAAAATATTTGTATTGAATATGTACAGATCTTTTTCTTGATGTTTTTCTCCAAGCAGTAGAGTCACTATTTACATAAATAGATTATTGAAAGCACATGGGGATGACATTTCCTCCTTCAGCCTAATTAGTCCATCAGCTTTAAATTCACTCTCATAAGTGTATCAAGCTTGGAAAAACTGCAAACATCTTTGCTAGAATGTAACACAAATGACCCCTAGTGCACTTTCTAATAGAATCTTCCTTCTCTGAAAACTCATGACCCTGTTCACAGTTCGTAACAATGACATTGAGCACCTACTTAAATATTTGTTGGCTACTTGTACATTTTCTTTGAAGAAAATGTCTGTTAGGGACCTTAGTTCATTTTTAATTTTTTTTTTCCTTTCGCTGTTGAGTTAACTACTTATATATCTTGAATATTAGCCTTTTGTTGGATTTATTATTTGCAAATATTTTCTCTCATTCTGTAACTTTCCTTCTCCTTTGTTACTTCCTTTGCTATAAAGAATTTTTCAGTCCATCTTCTCTATGATTTTTTTTTTTGCCTGTGCTTTTGGTGTAACTTCTGGAGAGACATTGCTAAAACCAATGTCATGAAATTCCCTGACCCCATATTTTATTTTAGGTTATACAGATTCCAATCTCATATTTAGTCAAATTGAGTTAAATTTTGTATATAGTGTAGGAGAAGGGTACAGTTTCATTCTTGCATATGTGCATGCATTTCTCCCAACACATTTTATTGATGAGAATTTCCCTGTTGTGTGTTCTCAGTGGTTTTGTCAAAGATAGGGTGACCATTTATGTGCGGGTTTATTTCTTGGTTCTCAATTTATAGTCACTGGTTTCATATTGGACTGTTTTTGCCAATACTATAAGTTTTCCACTATTATACTTTTGCAGTATAGTTTGAAAACAGGAAGTGTGCCCTGGAAAGACCTTGCCTCCATATTGTTCTTCTTTCTTGAGATTCATTTGGATGTTTAGGGTCTTTTGTGATTCCACACAAATTTTGCATCAAAAAATCCATTGGGTTTTTGATAGGGATTACACAAAATTTCTATCTCACTTTGTTAATTATGAGCATGTTTCAGTTCATGAACATGAAATATCCAGTTATTTTTATCTTCAGTAATTTCTTTACAGATCCAAGATGGCAGACTAAAGGGAGGCTGCCTTCCTTGTCACTCTGTAACTCTGGTTTCAAGCAGAGGCTATCTGTTTCTTGGTGATGCAGTTTTGCTGCTTATTGATCTCCTGTGTTTAGTTCATTTGTCTGCTGTGATCACCTGCAGTCTGCCAGCATATTGATGCCTATTTTGAGTGCAGTTTTCTCACTGTCAGGCACTTATCATCCACCATTTGCCTGCCTCTCACCTGTCCATCACCAGCCTTGCACATATCCATTACCTGATGCACAAGGTTCACCTCCCAATCATCCAAGAACAGTAAGCAAACTGATCACTGACCACCAGTGGGGCAGCAGCTGCCTGCTGTTGCCTGGAAGTTCACTGTTGCAGTACCTGTAGGTTTGATTACACGTGAATGCTGCCATTTTGAGACAACAGCCAGGCCCCATAGGATCCCTGGCCAGACTGACTGAGCCCAGTCTCCAGAATCCCCCAGCCCAACTGATCACTCCCTTCCTCTGGAACCTCACATTGACTGACTTCTCCCTGTCACCAGGAACCCCAGACCAACAGACTGCTCCCTATAACCAGGACCTCAGACCTACTGATTGCACTCAGCCTCCAGGATCCCGAAACTACACCAAACACACTCGACCTCCGGGACCCCTGCCTGAGCAGCTGCATCCCACCTCCAGGACCTCCAGCTGACCACATCCACATCCTGAGCTGCAGCTCCCCATTTGCCAACACATTTGTAAGCCAGAGCAGCCATCTTGATAATTCTGGAAGCTGTAGCTCCAATCTTTAGGTGGGGCAAATCCCAACCTGAGAAACCTGCTGCAGACATGAAGCTCATTTTCAGGCACTTCTCATGCATCAGGCTACTGAAGACTGGGAGGTTTCCTTACTATATGACTGTTACACTGTATATTTTCTTTTTCTCCTTATTGAAAAATTTTAAGTTTTTATTTCTTTCCTTTTCTTGCTCTCTTTTCCGTTTGTTTACCTATTCCCTCAGAGTCTCTTTCTCCCTTTTTTGCATGCTAAAATCCAATTTCTTTTGATTACACTCTCACCCGTTCTATTATCTAGAACGTCTGTATATTCTTTTCTTATCCCATTAAGAGCTGCATTCTTCATCCCTCTGCATCCTCTTTGTCCTCCATTAGAAACTGCAGAACTTGGGACTGGGTCTTGACTCAGCGTCAGAGAGCTTGACTGGCATGTGTGAGGCCCTGGGTTCGATCTTCAGCACTGCATATAAATAAATAAATTAAATAAATAAATAAATAAATAAACTACAGACCTTATTGCAAATCTGTTTATATACTGAAGATAATATTTGAACTCATTCTGTTTACTATGACAATATTGTTATTGTCCTCATAGGGAATATTTGCTCTACATTGGATAGTGTCTGAATTGGGCATTGCTAATATTGATCTCCCCTTAAAGAAAAGGTTTTGGAAACCTATAGGGCCACTATAAGCCTATAGGGGGAAATCTGCAATACCCCAGATCTGCACTGCTAGAGGAGAAGATTCATGAACAACATGAAAAAACAAGAGAAGAAACTGATCCAAACAAATCTAGATTCTATATTAATAGAATCCAATGACAGTATGTTAGAAGAAAAGTCAGAAAAGGATTTCAGATTATACCTGATTAAGATGATTTGCAAAGCTAAGGATGAGATAAGAAAGCAAATGCAGGCAATGAATGATAATACCAATAAGCACTTGAAAGACAAACTGCAGAAAGCAAAACATTTCAACAAAGAGATAGATATTCTCAAAAAACACCAAATGAAAATTCTTGAAATGAAGGAAACAATAAACCAAATAGAAAACTCATTGGAAATCATCACCAAAAGACTAGATCACTTGGAAGACAGAACCTCAGACTATGAAGATGAAATACTTAATCTTGAAAATAAAATTGCCCAAACAGAGAAGATGGTAAGAAATCATGAACAGAGTCTCCAAGGACTATGGAACATCATGAAAAGACCAAATTTAAGAATTATTGGGATTGAGGAAGGCACAGAGATACAAACCAAAGGAATAAACAACCTATTCAATGAAATAATATCAGAAAATTTCCAAAACCTGAAGAATGAAATGGAAAATCAAATACAAGAGTCTTACAGAACACCAAATTAACAAAATCACAACTGACCCACACCAAGGCACATTATAATAAAAATGCCTAACATTCAAAATAAACATAGGATTGGGAAGACTGCGAGAGAAAAGCATCAGATTACATATAGGGGAAACCAATACGGATAGCAGCAGAATTCTCAGCCCTGACTCTAAAAGCTAGAAGGACCTCGATCAACATATTTCAAGCTTGGAAACAACATGGCTGCCAACCAAGAATCCTATACCCAGCAAAGCTAGCCTTCATATTTGAAGATGAAATATAATCCTTCTATGATAAACAAAAGTTAAAAGAATTTACAAATAGAAAGCATGCACTACAGAATGTTCACAACAAAATATTCATGAGGGGAAAATGAATAACAACAATGGGGGTCAGCAAAGGGAGGAACTACCTTAGAGAAAAACCACTCAAAGAAGAAACCAAGCCAAATTAAAAACAAAAAGTGAGCCCAAATGATTGGGAATACAAATCATATCTGGGAATACAAATCATAATAACCCTGAACTTTAATATCCTAAACTCATCAATCAAAATACATAGACTGGCAAAGTGTATTAAAAAGAAAGACCCAACAATATGCTGCCTGCAAGAGACTCATCTCATAGAAAAAGACATCCACAGACTAAAGGTGAAAAGATGGGGAAAAAAAACTACCATGCACATGTACTCAGTAAAAAAGCGGGGATTCCATCCTTATATAGATAAAGTGGACTTCAAGCCAAAGTTAGTCAGAAGGGATAAAGAAGGACATTTCATACTGCTTAAGGAAAACATAAATCAGGAAGACATAACAATAGTAAATATTTATGCTGCAAACAATTGTGCATCCATGTACATCAAAAAAATCCTTCTCATTTTCAGGAATCAAACAGACCATAACACAATAATTCAGGGTGAATTTAATGCACCGCTGTCACCACTAGATAGATCTTCCAAACAAAAACCAAACAAAGAAACCATAGAACATATTAACACAATCAACAACCTAGACTTTATAGATATATGTAGAATATTGTATCCATCAATGAGCAGATTCACTTTCTACTCAGCAGCACATGGAACATTCACAGAAATAGGCCATATGTTATGCCACAAAGCAGCCCTTAGGAAATGCAAAAAAATAGAGATACTGCCTTGTGTTCTGTCAGATCATAATGGACTGAGAGTAGAAATCAATGACAAAATAAAAAACAGAAATTACTCCAAACACTGGAGATTAAATGATATGCTATTAAATAAAACATGAATAACAGAAAACATCAAAGAGGAGATAAAAATTCTTAGAGTACAATGAGAACAATGATACAACATATCAAAATTTCTGGGTCACTATGAGAGTGGTACTTAGTGGAAAACTCATTGCATGGAGCACATGAAAGAATGAAAAGTCAACAACTAAATGATCTAAAATTACAGCTCAAAGCCCTAGAAAAATAAGAACAGAATAATAGCAAATATAGTAGAAGACAGGAAATATTTAAAATCAGAGGTGAAATAAATGAAATAGAAACAAAAGAAACAATTCAAAAATTGATGAAACAAAAAGTTGGTTCTTTGAAAAAGTAAACAAAATATACAAACTCTTAGCCTCACTAACACAGAGATGGAGAGAGAAAACTCAAATTACTAAAATTCGTGATGACAAAAGAAATATCACAACAGACACCACTGAGATACAGAACATAATTAGAAGCTACTTTGAAAATCTGTATTCCAACAAAATAGAAACTACCAAAGACATTGACAAATTTCAAGAGACATATGCTCCTAGCAAACTGAACCAGGAGGACATACACAATTTAAACAGATCAATATCAAGCAATGAAATAGAAGAAACCATTAAAAACCTACAATCCAAGAAAAGCCCAGGACCTGTCAGATTCTCAGCCTTGTTCTACAAGACATTCAAGAAGAACTCATTCCAGTACTTCTCAAGTATTCTAGGAAATAGAAAAGGAGGGTACCCTACCAAACTCATTCTAAGAATCTAACATCACTCTCATACCCACACCAGGAAAAGACACATCAAGGAAAGAAAACTTTAGACCAATATCTTTGATGAATAGAGATGCAATAATCCTTAACATAATAATGCAAACAGTATTCAAAAACATATTAGGAAAATCATGCACCACGATCAAGTGTGGTTCATCCCTGGAGTGCAAGGATGTATTAATATCCTTAAATCAATAAACATAATCCATCATGTCAATAGACTTAAGGATAAGAATCATATGGCTATTTCAATTGATGCAGAAAATGTGTTTGACAAAATACAACACCCCTTCATGCTCAAAACTCTAGAAAAAATAGGGATAGTAGGAACATATCTGAATATTGTAAAGGCTATTTATTGCCAATCCCATGGCTAACATCATTCTTTATTTTTTGGGGGGGCACTGGGGATTGTACCCAGGGCCTTCTGTTTGCAAGGCAAGCCCTCTACCAACTGAGCTAAATCCCCTGACCCAACATCATTCTAAATGGAGAAAAACTGAAACCATTCCCTTTAAAAATGGGAACAAGTCATTGATGCCCTCTTTCACCACTTCTATTCAACATTGTCCTCGAATCTCTAGCTACAGCAATTAGACAGACTAAAGAAATTAAAGGGTTATGAACCGGAAAAGAGGAACTTAAGCTGTCACTATTTGCTGGTGACATGATTCTATATTTAAAGGATTCAAAAACTCCTCCCAAAAACCTGTAGACCTCATCAATGAATTCAGCAAAATAGCAGGCTATAAAATCAACACCCTTAAATCTAAAGCATTTTTATATGCAAGCAATGAAACAGCTGAAAGGGATATGAGGAAAACAACTCCATTTGCAATAGCCTCAAAGCTAATAAGTGGAGGATGACACATAATGGGGGGGAGGGAAGGGTTAGTGTTAGGGTTAGAGTTAGGGTTAGGGAGGGGGGCAAGTATGGAGGAAGGAAGCACTGTATAGAGGGTAAAGAGGGGTGGGAGGGGTGGGGGGAAGGGAAAAAATAACAGAATGAATCAAACAACATTACTCTATGTAAATTTATGATTACACAAATGGTATGCCTTTACGCCATGTACAAACAGAGAAACAACATGTATCCCATTTGTTTACAATAAAAAAAATAATACAATACTTGGGAATCAATCTATCTAAAGAGGTAAAGTATCTCTACAATGAAAACTACAAAACATTGAAGAAAGAAATTGAGGAAGACCTTAAAAGATGGAAAAGTCTCCCATGTTCTTGGATAGACAGAATTAATATTGTCAAAATGGTCATACTACAAAAACTGCTATTCAGATTCAGTGCAATTCCAATTAAAGTCCCAATGATGTACCCTAAAGAAATAGAGCAAGCAATCATGAAATTCATCTGGCAGAATAAGAAATCCAGAATAGCTAAAGCAATCCTTAGCAAGAAGAGTGAAATAGGGAGTATCACAATATCAGATTTTCAACTATACTACAAAGCAATAGTAACAAAGATGGCATGGTATTGGCACCAAAATACACAGGTAAATCAATGATAAAGAATAGAGGACACGGACACAAACTCAAATAATACAATTTTCTCATACTAGACAAAGGTGTCAAAAATATGCAATGGGGAAAAGAGAGCCTCTTCAACAAAAGGTGCTGGGAAAACTGGAAATCTATATGCAACAGAATGAAATTAAACCCCTGTCTCTCACCCTGCATAAAATCAACTCACAATGGATCAAGGATGTTGAAATCAGACCAGATACCCGGCATCTTATAGAATAAAAAGTAGGTCCAAATTTTCAACTTGTTGGCTTAAGATCAGTCTTCCTTAACAGGACTCCCATAGCACAAAAATAAAAGCAAGAATCAATAACTGGGATAGATTCAAACTAAATAGCTTTCTCTCAGCAAAGGAAACTATCATCAATGTGAAGAGAGAGCCTACAGAGTGGGAGAAAATCTTTGCCACTTGTACTTCAGATAGAGCACTAATCTCCAGAATATATAAAGAATTCAAAAAACTCTACACCAAGAATACAAATAACCCAATCAACAAATGGGCTAAGAATATGAACAGAAACTTCACAGAAGAAGATCTACAAGCAATTAACAAACATATTAGAAAATGTTCACCATCTTTAGTAATAAGAGAAATGCAAATCAAAACTACCCTAAGATTCCATCTCACCCCAAATAGAATGGTGATTATCAACAATACAAGCAACAATAGGTGTTGGCGAGGATGTGGGGAAGAGGTATATTCATACATTGCTGGAGGGCAGCAAATTAGTTCCGGCACTCTGGAAAGTGGTGTGGAGATTCCATAGAAAACTTGGAATGGACCCACCATTTGACCCAGCTTTCCCACTCCTTGGCCTATACCCAAAGGACTTAAAATCAGCATACTACAGAGATACAGCCACATCAATGTTCATAGCTGCTCAATTCACCATAGCCAGATTGTGGAATCAACCTAGATGCCCTTCAGTTGATGAATGGGTAAAGAAACTGTGGCATATATATATATATTTATTTATACAATGGAATATTACTCTGCCTGATACCATCAGAAGCCTGGGCAGGGGCTGGGGAGATAGCTCAGTTGGTTTTTGTTACCTTAGGATGCATTGAAGTCACTGGCAATTTTACTCAGTATAATGTGGGTTAGAAGCATGCATGCACTCATTCTTCCTACACCATTTAGGAAAGATGGGATGGATGGATAAAGAACAGACAGATGATATTTGTGTGTCAAGGTCTCTCAACTGTTGAGGAGCATTACAGGGAAATTGGAAATTCCAATTCAGGACAGGGTTGTTCTTTAATAGTTGTAAAGATGGGTCAACTGGAAACATACAAAGGACTTCTGAGAGCAAGAGGTCCCTGATGTAGGACACAAATACCTGCTTTGGGTACAGTCTTGTTAGTCTTTGCCCAAAGCCTCTTTGCTCTTGAAATTTGACAGTTATAGTTAACATTTCATGGTTATATAATTCACACAGAGATCAATTCATAGTTTCAGTTGGACAGTTCAGTGGCTTTTAACATCTTCATATAGTTGTGTAATCATCAGAAGAATCAGCTGCAGAACAGCATGTTCATGCCGAAAGGCAGCCCTGTACCAATTACAGCCACTCTCCACATCCCCATCTACCCACCAGACCTACATAAACATGAATCAACTTCCCATTTCTATAATTGTGTTATCATGTAGTTTCATAAAAATAAATTTATACTCCATGTACTCTTCAGTAACTGGACTTCTTCACTATGTGTAGCACTCTTGAGTTCTCCATTTGTATTCATGGTCAAATAATATTCCACTGTATGTATAAACACATTTTGCTTTTCCATTCAGCACTTGATGGATATTTGGGGTATTGATAATTTTGGGTTTTTAAATAACAGTGCTATTAACACTGATGTACTTGTTTTTGTTTTCCTGTGATATGGCTATTTGAACTTAGGTCCTCCCACATGCTTGGCTAATGCTCTACCAAAAGAATTTTAATCTATAGACAACACTGCCAGCATCCAGAGTGCAAACTTTTAAATGGACAAATATTTCCACTTCAGGGAGAATAAACTTATGGGTGGGACTGATAAAGAGTAGGGTAAATCTATGTTTCACTGTTTAAGGAATTGCTAGACTGCTTTCCAAAGCAGATGCACCTAAATCTTTGTAATAAGAAAAGATGTCCTAGTGAATAAACTATGATAATAGATAGAATACACCACGTTGTATGAAAATCAATCTGTCAGAGCTCAGAGGAACTCACTGATATATCCTTTTAATCTGTCTACACTTCACATACCAGGGTCCATGCCATTTCTTCCTGGTAAATGCCAGCTCACTCCAAAAGTTATGGAGAAGAGTAAACCAGCTGAGAAGGAGAGGGAGAAAATGAGTCCAGTTTTGGGGGGCTGTGCCATGTTGACGGTGCCAGAACGGCACCTGATCACATCGGCAGCGAGGAGGTTAATTGACATAAGCACACTCAGGTGATTTATCGTCCACACACACAATGTATACACCTGTGTTCTCAAGCACTCCTAATTGTGCCTGCTCGGACATCTAGTGTCTTGCTAATCTTTGCGTAAGAGGCATGGCCCTGCTCTCCACCTCCTGGAGGTGATATAAGCGTAGGTGGAGCGAGGCAGTGCAACACACAGCAGCTAGTAGGGAAAAGCAGCAGCAGCAGCTAGCAGAAAGAAGCGGCAAGAAGAAAGAAAAAACAGTGGAGCAGCAGCTAGCAGAAAGAAGTGCAGAGAAGCTATTAGCAGAAAAGATAGCAGAACAGCAGCTAGCAGAAAGTGGTGGAAGGCAGATCGCAGAGCGGAGAACTGAGACGCATCACTAAAGCACCTTAGGTAGACGCACCCTTAGTTCACAGGATGCAGGATACACCAGTAAGAAGCAGCAGAAAACTAAGAAGACAGATATCTCTGAAAGCAAAGTCTCTCTCTCTCTCTCTCTCTTTCTCTCTCTCTCTCTCTCTGTCTCTCTCTCTCTCTCTCTCTCCTCTCAAAGCAAGTAAGCCTCATTTTCTCTATCCTCTATAAACAAACAAGAAAGCAGTGCACTAAAGAGAAAGATAAAAGTAGCTCAGTTTCCAGCCCACCACCCATAAGACCTGTGCAAATTGTTGCTGCAGGCAGTGACAAATATTCGCGGATTTGATACCGCAAAGAGCCAGCAAAAAATGGTGGCCTGTACAGGGAATGGAGAGCATATGGGGAAGGAAAACTAGCAACAACCTTACAGGAAAAAAGGGAAATCTGCATGGTGGGGAAACTGAGGAACCTCACAGGAATAGGTTAAGGGAAAATTCAAGATCCATCTCCAGGAATAGATACAGCAGGGAAAGTAGGAAACTCACAGGAGTCTCTGGCCAGAGCAGTTTAAGGGCGAGGGATAGTAAAAAGAAATAGTGTTGGTCAAAAACTAAAGGTCACAAAGGACACGACAGTAAAGTGCAAAAATGCATGTATTTGTGTTGTTTGTGTTTAAAACTAAAACAAGTCAAGTAAAATAAGTCAAGAAAGGTTAAAATAGTATACAGGAAGCTGGGTAAAGTAACCCCCAACAGACAGGGAGCTGGGTAAAGTAACCCCCAGCGAAGAGGGCCCAAATACAGGAAGCTGGGTAAAGTAACCCCTGGCGGACTGGCCAGGTATTAAAATAATAAGATTTTGTGTGTTTATTGTTTGTCAAGAGTTCATGTCTTTGGTCACATAGTAAAGGGGATGATAGAGGAGCTCCAGAATGTGTGTATTTTGTATTGTTTGTGTGTTTGTACTACTGTTAGTGTGGCCTTTGTACAGTGAAGGATGGATTCAGAAGTATCATGAAATCAGTCTAAAGGGATAATTCAAAAGTAGGTGTGATAAATATATTACAAGGAGGAGAAGGGCTGGGAGAGATTAAAAAGGAAGTTAGCTGGGGTAACCAAAAACAGGAAAGTTCTGGGGAGGAAGGAAACGCTGCGGAAAAATTAGAAAATAAGGAAACCACATATGATCATATGTTCAAACCCTAGCAGAAATAAGCCCAGGGATTATAGAGGAAAAGTTGCTCAATGTGCCACAAGGGGATCTTCATAAACAGGATCTAATAGCAACAGAAAAGAACTGTTAAAGAAAACAAAGTGAGGAGTAATTGGGTCGTAATGACTTAGAAAACAATTACTCAGAAAGTTTAAGAACAAGGGGAAAATGTAGGAGAGAGCTAAACCTAATACAAAGAACCCCAAAAAGGAATAACTAAGTGGTAGTGAAAACATAAGAACAAGGGAAAAAGGTAGGAGAGAGCTGAATCTAATACAAAGAACTTAGACAGTGATGACTGGAAAAAGCTATGCAGAGCAGTGTTATCTGGAGGTCAATGTCTAGTTGGAGAGCTTAGTGGCAAGAAATAGCTTTTGAAACTGCTTGCAGAAACGCAGAAGCAAGGTAGAAATGTTGATATGCTAACAGAAGGCTAATATGCTTCAATAGATACACAAAATTAATATGATCCTGGAGTGTGTGCACATATATACAGCAGCAAAGAGACAATGCCCTAACAAAAGAAAAGCCAAGAAATAACTATAGTAAAATCTGTTACACCTTGTACCCAAGGTCTCTGCCTAAAGTGCAGAAAGGGAAAACATTGGGTTAATGAGTGTAAATTAGTCACTGATGTTGAGGGCAAGATGTTGCCAAATCATTTAAGAAACAGGGCACAGGGCTCTTCAACTCAGGGCTCACAAAATGGGAGCACAGTTATAGCCCTTGTAGTGTTTGGGGAGTAACAGATCTTTTTGCTGATAGTGATTGCATCACTCGGGCAATTCCTAAATTGGAATTGGTTGGACCCATAGCCCCTCATAAGTTGACTTAGCCACACAGATGATTTTCATCTTTTTCTCAGTAAAGCAAGCTGCTTATTTTCATCCTGTGTAACTCACTTCTAATTCCTCATGTTGATACCTCACCTTTAAGAAGGGTTTATAAGTAAAGGGATGTGCATTGACTAGAAAGTTAATGGAGTTAATATTAAAAATGTGGAGAGGGTGAAACAATTGTTTTTTCAGCACAGTTTGGCACCAGATTTTGGGGATTTTTAGGTTTTACACTAATAGGTTTGGGTGTGCTTGTGTTAATTCTATCTTACATCTACAAACACCTCAAAGCCAGTCAACAGGCTTATGTCATCATAAAATAAGCCATCGACACCCTTGAAGAACAATCTCCCAGTATATGGCTTGGTGTGCTGGCAAAGATGGGTAAGATTCATGGGGAGCTCATACCAACTTAAGACAGGAAATGAGGGCTAGAGCCTCATTGTCCAATGACAGGTAAGGATGTTGCTTTGCTGTGGACAACCTAAGACAGACACGATCCCTGCCAGCTTTCTTTCATTTTATATAAAAAGGGGGAATTGTTGGGGGCTGTGTCATGTTGACAGTGCCAGAACGGGGCCTGATCACATCGGCAGCGAGGAGGTTAATTGACATAAGCACACTCAGGTGATTTATCGTCCACACACACAATGTATGCGCATGTGTTCTCAAGCACGCCTAATTGTGCCTGCTCGGACATCTAGCATCTTGCTAATCTTTGCATAAGAGGCGTGGCCCTGCTCTCCGCCTCCTGGAGGTGATATAAGCATAGGTGGAGCAAGGCAGCGCAACACACAGCAGCTAGTAGGGAAAAGCAGCAGCAGCAGCTAGCAGAAAGAAGCGGCAAGAAGAAAGAAAAGACAGTGGAGCAGCAGCTAGCAGAAAGAAGTGCAGAGAAGCCATTAGCAGAAAAGATAGCAGAACAGCAGCTAGCAGAAAGCGGTGGAAGGCAGATCGCAGAGCGGAGAACTGAGACGCATCACTAAAGCACCTTAGGTAGACGCATTCTTAGTTCACAGGATGCAGGATGCACTAGTAAGAAACAGTAGACCTTAAGTAAGGCTTAGCAAGTCTCTCTTCCTCTAAGCTCTAAGCAAAGCCTGTCCTTCTCTCAAAGTCTCTCTCTTAAGCAAAGTCTCTCTCTCTCACCTCTCAAAGCAATTAAGCCTTATTTCCTCTATCCTCTATAAACAAGCAAGCAAGGAAGCAGCCCAGAGATAGAAGTGGCTCAGTTTTTAGTCCACCACCCATAAGACCCATGCAAATTGTTGCTGCAAACGGTGACAAATATCCACGGATTTGGTACCACAAAAAGCCAGCGACATCCAGTCAGGAAGAAATGGCTCAAGACATAGACTAGGGAAAAATATACAGGGATTAGACTAATGAAAAATGAGAACTTTCCAGAAAAGTAAGAGAGCATTTCAGAAAGAATGCCTTGTCTTTATGCAGTGTGCCTGCCTGTAGAATCCAGGGATTCTAGATGTCTGAAACAAAATGTCTAATGTAGAATGACCAGGGCACTTATATCCACTCCTTTTATTAATCAAGTTCTTGCTGACAGTCCTAACTCCTAACATAAAGTAGGAAGTCTTTGAAAATGCAGATACTTCATGTTCCTCTTTCTGTTCTCACTATATTGAGATCCATGTGTCTCATATGAAAGGGTTGAATGCATTTTACTATGAGAGGGTCACTGAGAGTCCTGAACAAGAAGGGGGGAAATAAGTGGTCCATAAAAATAGGAAGAACAAATAATCCTTCTCACATCTGTTTCTGCCTTCAGAGAAGTGTGGATAGGCTAGGGAGACTGAGTTCTCCCTCACTGATGGAGGGGGCACATCACCTGCAGACAGGAGGGTATGAAATTCTGCAGCCACACGTGGTGATATGGAGAGAGAATCTGACCAGGTACACAGGGACAGTCTAGGCTGTGTCCTGAGCATCCTGTTGTGAGGTGCCTGTGCACCCTTAGATCTGGGTTCAAGGAATTTTGCTGTGTCTTCCCCTGCATCCGCCCTCTGAAGGCATCTTCAGCTCCAGTAGCACAGGCTGCCTGCACAGCTGTCTGTGAGAGCCTGATGGCCAGAGCTGTCCTGAGGACGATGCTCAGTCCCATGCAGGATGATCCTGATTCCAGAGAGGGGAGGAGGGCCCTCAGGTCACAGGTGACCTCCCAGGGGTAGGACCCTGATTTGTCAGCACCATCACCTGGATTTTTTCTCAGGAGTGCAAAATAGATATCATGTTGTCATCTCAGAAATTATATAGCTTGTATGTTCATTGTTTCACATATTCCTTTAAATCTAACCATGAAAGTAATTATATATGCACATTTAAATTTTTGTTAAGCCTATGTAAATCCATTTTATATTTCTAGTCAAGAAAAATATCAGTTAACTTGCACCATTTTTAAAATTATTATAATGCAAAATATGCTTCTTTTTATTATTTCTTAACCCAATATTACTTTACATTTTTGCAAGAAAATCATAATTGAATTGAGTTGCATTGCATGAATTATATTTGAGGACTTATTCCTTTGTGATGAATGAATTTTTAAATGAATTTTATTGACTTTCGATACTAAATTTGATGATTTCTACTCTAGGAAGAACTTATTAATTTTTATTGGTCTGATTGTGTGCGTGTGTGTGTGTGTGTGTGTGTGTCTTTGACAGTTATGGTCACTGGTCACTGGTGTGTTTTAAAGGAAGGGACTTGAGGTGTGGGGGAGATAGGAGGAAGAGCAGAGCATCATCCCTTCCATGCTTCATCCCCAGCTCAACCCTGTGCTAACAAAAGCTGGAAGAGGCTCTCTCTTCCAGCAGCCTGTAACACCACACACCACAGCTCTTGTTAACTACTCTGTTCTATTTCAACTGTCAATCTACTGGGATCAATGGACTGGAATACATTCTCTCTTTTAAGTATTTTCAAGAACTTTGCATTGCACTGTGGCTTCTGGACTGCATGCTTTTGTGACTTGATTATTTCCTTACTTCACATGGATGAACAAAATCACTTTTCATCATCATTTAGATATTCCTGCATTTTGTTCTGAGAGTTAGGTTTGCAGACTGCAAAGTTGAAGAAATTTTGATTTTTATTTCTTTGAAAACACTTCCTCATATCTTTTGGATTTTTGTTTGTTCTTACTACTTCAACATGTAAAAATCATTTGACTTCATATAAGTTTTTGCCTAGAAATCTGACCACAATAAATTTGTGTTCACATATATTTCCTAGACACAGAAGTAGCATTTTAAATTATATTTTCTTTATTTTTATCTTTTAATGACTAGGTTATTTTGTAAGAAAAATGTTTAATTCTTAGTTTTGGCTTTCAGTCCTGTTTCCTATCTATCCATTTCAACTTTTCTCTTTATTTATCCCACTATACTTCAACTTTGTGAACACATACTGTTTATTCACTTTTTTTTTTTTTTACTGACTTGATTAACTGCAGTTCCAGTGGTTGTTGCTGTTGCCCTAAATACCAGCTATTTATTCAATGGCACATTTAGAGTTTTATTTTTCTTACATACCTGCAGAGTATTTCCACTGCCTTGTTCCCCTATTTACCACTCATTCCTATTGCTCAGACAGTGGAGAGAGCTTCCCACAGTGAATTTCCTCAGGGGGAGCTGGCCAGGGCCAAATAGGGAAAGTGTTGGTGTTTGCTAGTGAATATGGTTATCTAAACTAATATCATATACAAAATTCTCATGCTAAAACTTTGTCAGTTACCTGTGCCTGATTAAAAAAATGAATTCTTGAAATATCAAATGTTGGGCTTATTTTTTAAAAAAGCATGAACTAGGAGATTTGAAATATAGAAACTTTTCAATATACCACTGGAAATCCAGAACTGAAATGAAAATTTCTTAATTTTTAATGAAGTTTAGAATTTTAGACTGTGTAGACAGTAGAGAACACTGAATCAGAAAAATACTGAATCTGAAGGGAAGTGTGCACAAACCATTGAGATGCACAAAACAGTTGAAAATCTCAAGGAACATGCTCTGGCTATGCCCTTCTGAAATCAGGGAAATGCCAGTCAAGCACAGGGAAAACCAGGTTAAAATGTGCACCTCTAGCCTGGTTCCATCTCCAGACTGGCCCCTGATACAGTCCTGGTGTAAATACTGGTCCCCCAGCCAATGCAGTGTTGCTCACTCTCAAGACAGCCTTCATTCTCCCTTGAATGTTCCTCTCCTTTCTCAATAAACATCTGTCTATGCCTTTGACTTAGGCTGAATTTTTTTTCCATCATATATTTAAAGATCCCTGCTGGTCCTGAGGCAAGTTCCCCTTCTCTACTGTAAACCCCTGGGACCCTCTACAGAGACATCTTCTATCCCATGCCAGTGCTACATTGTCTTTAAAAAAAGTTTGCAAATAATATATAAAATAATTTTTTTTCAAAACATATGGTCAGAACCTGAAAATGAATCTGGTTGGTACATTTTGGCAGTAATGATGGAGTTTGAATCAGGAGGAAGAAGAGAGAGAATCTTCACTCTCCAGATACAAAATATATACCCAAAGTTATGCCCCAATTCCAATCTCCTCGAACCACACCCTACCACATTAAACAATCTCATCAGGAATTAATTCACTGACTAGTTTAAGACTCTCAAACTCAATCATTTCTTCTCTGATCCTTCTTACATTGTCTCACACATTTGCTTTTAGAGGACGCATCTCATTTAAACCATAAGAAGAGCTAAGTGAAAATTCATGATAGAAGACTTTTCCATCTGTGGGCAGATTGCCTGGTCTTTTTATTTGTCTATATTTGCATGATAGGTCCTTGATCAGTGTTGGAAGCAGGGATGGGAATAATGACAGGAGTCACATCTCACCAACACCACCTCTACTGGTGCTGCTGGACCTATTGCCAAATCTGCATATCTGATTACTTGTCAACAAAACCAAATATCGCCAGCCACCTGTGGGAAGTTGGAGTTTTATATCACTGTCTCCTGGAGGGCTCTGATGTGTTCCTAGTGGATTATGCCTGTGTTGTGGGTAATGTTTGTCTTTTCTGCCCATGGAACTCTGAGGAGCATCAGTATCCAGGCCCTAGAGAGGTTAGAGAGACTGAGTAGTAATCTTCACACCAGGAACTACTGTGTGGTGCAGGACAAGGAACAGTAAGTGTATAATCAGGGCTTCCACTAGTCATCCAACCACAGCATCACCCAAAACCTACTTGGGGATAATTTCCTACAGACTTCAGGAGTCTTCTTCAAGATGTGCTTCATCTTTAATAATATGACAAAGATCACAGGAATGTATGCCTTAGGAAGTTAAGGGGCATGACTTTCTAGTGTTGTGACTATAGAACCTGCTAGTTAACAGGTCCTGATTTCAGCAGTAAAACTTCTTGTTGGGAATATTATAGAACACCCTAACATATATTTATTAACTTGGATCTTTTAAGAACATAGACAATCATACATAAAAGTAATTCATTTTTGTGATAAATTGTGTAATATATCTATAATATATAGGTCTCTGCTCCTGTTTTGGTGGTTGAGAGTTGGAGGTCTGGGAGAACCTCAGTACAGAGGAACAAACTGTTCTCTTCATCAACTTGACCTCCACAGTATCTGTTGTCTGGAAAAGATTTCTGTTCTGGTGAGCCTCAGACACCTTCACTTTCTCTTCCTGTTTCCTTGTCTTCAGTCCCTGTGTTAGTGGTCAGAATGAGTCACAGACATGATGTGCTGAATATCTGCTGCCATGGCTGACTCCAGACTTGAGCCAGGGACCAAACTCCTGATTCAGCCTCACTTGTGGTGTCACAAATTTTCCAACCTCCTGGTCCAACTCCAAGATGGACTGTTTTCAATTTAGAAAATAATCTAAGAAAGTTGCTTTTGGATTTAAAAATCTAAGAAATATTCTCAAAGGCAGGTAAAACACTAGTCACACATGAACTTGGAGACCTGAGACTTCTAAAGGGAAGATGCAGGTCTGAGCAGGGGTGCTCAGGAGTCCAGTGTAGGACTCTCCCATCTTCAGCACCCTGCAGAGGCTTTGGAAAGAGACATGGGGTCCAGTGATGACTGGAGCTGTGACACCTCTGGACCCTCTCCTGATGCACTCCATGGGCTTTGGCAGAACCCTCCCAACTGCAAATGTTGGCCCTGGGCACGATACCCCTGAGAAGCTGAGGGTCTCACAGGGGCTCTTGGAAGGTTTGAAGTAGGAAGCATGGATCAGGGTTGGAAGCTCTAGATGAGGAGGCCTAGCCTGCCTCTACCCTTTGCATGTGCCCTTCAGGGACACTAGGCCCATTCTGTTTGCCAAAACCACATCTTTGACAACTCATAAGGGTCACAGAGTCTAGATGTCAACTGCCCTGAGATAAGTATATGTTTTGAATTCCTAATGAATTGTTAATCATTTGTCCTTCAGCAGTTGGGCAATTTCTTAGGAGAGGAATCATTTGAGTTTCTTACAGAATCCATTCTAGTGATGAAGGAAGGGGAAGAGCTTCATGAATCGGGGAGAAACAATCCATGGTCAAGACTTTGGGACTCCAGAATACAAAACCTCTATGTTGATGTTCCACAGACCTGACAGTACAGAGCAAACACACCAGACAATAAATAATCCCAGGAATCTGGTATGGAAGCCCTGGGACAGGAGCAGTGATTCTGTCCTGCGGTGGCCACTAAGGCTTGTGAGCACTGCCCTGCATTCAGGACCACAGGGCTGCTAGGGCTCTGCACATGCTCTGTGTCTCCCCAAATGCAAACTCAGGCACATTATCGGATCTACTTTTGCATCTGAAATAGCCACAACCTGACAAGAAGAGCCCTCCTTCAGGGATTCCTGGCATGGAGTCAGAATACAGGTCAGTTGTGGACCAGCCTGGGGGGAGAATAAAAGCCCCTACTCTGAGGATGCCCCAGGTGAGCAGTGAGGATGGATTGTTCTTGTGAATTCAAGAGGGTTCAAAACACCCAGTGAGCCCATTCAGACATTATGACCAGACTCTGGTGATATCCACAGTGGAGGGAAGGGAGTGGGAGGGGAGATGGGTTGCAATTGCAGTGCTGTCCACCCCATGTCCTGAGCCTTCAGTAAGGAGCAGGTAACTGTTCAGTGCACAGGGGTCCAGGGTGGACTGAGTTTCAAGCTTACTGCAGTCATGAGAGAAACAAAACCGTTCTTCTTAAATTATTCTAACTTCTTCCAAAAAGACACCTAAGAAAGAACCTGACTGGCCATAGGCCTGCTCTTCTAGGGAAGAGAGGAAACATCCTGTGCCTGGATGAGTACTCTGGAGAGATGGAGGCATGAAGGGCAGATTACAATGATTCCATCATCCTCTGGCCTTGTGGTACAGCAAAGCCAATGTCTAAAGAATCATGCAGTGGTCAGAGAGTTCAGATTCTACCTCCCACCTACCTTCAGTCTTTTTACATCTTAAGCATGAGATGTTCATTTCTCCATTAATTCCTCAATTTTCCTGGGATCAAAAATTAAGAATTGTCATTTGGAAACACAAGAAGCCTTTCCCAGGCTGGGGATATAGCTCAGTTGGTAGAGTGCTTGCCTCTCATGCACAAGGACCTGGGTTTAATCCCCAGAATCACAAAGAAAAGAAGCCTTTCCTGGATCTGGAAGAGAGAAGTATATCACTCCTCACAGGAGAGTACACTGGTTCTGTCCTGTGTATTCCAGGCAAACACATTCATCTCTGGTAACTCTGTGTTACCCTGATCTTATCTGGCTCAGGGGGGATGCCTTGCCTTTGCTGCATGAAAGATGAGCAAACTTCACAGCTGTGCCAGGTAACCCTGCTCTGCTTATTTGCATGTGGCCAGAGTGTGGCCTGTGCCCTGAAAATTTCTTAGTAGGGCAGTTCCATTCTGTACAGGTGTCTGTTGACAGGACAGAGCATGTACATGAGGGTCCCCACTCAGTTTTTGGGGATCCTGCTTCTCTCCCTCCATCCCAGATAAGGAGGGAAAACTCTGGGGATATGCTCATCCAAAAGTGGTCAATGATATGCCTTCAAGTATAGTTGTGTGGGAATTTACTTTTTTTTGGTTGTATTGTGTGTGTTTTTTTCTTATACTTTATTTATTTTGATTCATTGTAAACAAATGGGGTACAGCTGTTGTTTCTCTGGTTGTACATGAAGTGGAGTTGCACCATTTCTGTAATCATACATGGACGTAAGGTAATGATGTTTATCTCATTCTGTTATTTTCCTTCCCCCACCCCTCTTTTCCCTCTATACACTCCATCTTTCCTCCATTCTTGTCTCCTTGCCAATCCCCCATTATTTATCATCATCTGCTTATCAGAGAGATCATTTTCCCTTTGCTTTTTTGGGATTGGCTTATCTCACTTAGCATGATATTCTCCAACTCCATTCATTTACCTGCAAATTCCATAATTTTATTCTTCTTTATTGCTGAGTAATATTCCATTGTGTATATATACCACAGTTTCTTTATACATTTGTCAATCGAAAGGCATCTAGTTTGGTTCCACAATCTAGCTGTTGTGAAAGGGCAGCTGTGAACATTGATGTGGCTGCATCATTGTAGTAAGCTGATTTTAATTTTTTTGGGTATAGGCCAAGGAGTTGGAGAGCTGGGTCAAATGGTGTTTCCATTCCAAGTTTTCTAAGGAATCTCCACAGTGCTTTCCAGAGTGGTTGCACTAATTTGCAACCCCACCAGCAATATATGAGTGTACCTTTTTCCCCACATCCTTGCCAACACCTATTGTTGCTTGTATTCTTGATAATTGCCATTGTATTTGGGGTGAGATGGAATTTTAGGATTGTTTTGTTTTGCATTTCTGTCATTAATAGAGATGTTGAACATTTTTTCATATATCAGTTGATTGCTTGTAAATCTTCTGTGAAGTGTCTGCTCATTTCTTAGGCCCATTTATTGAATGGGTTATTTGAATTCTTGGTGTAAAGTTTTTTTGTGTTATTTATAGATTCTGGAGATTAGGGCTCTATCTGACATGCATGTGACAAAGAGTTTCTCCCACTCTGTAGGCTCTAACTTTGCATTGCTGATAGTTTCCTTTGCTGAGCAAAAGCTTTTCAGTTTGAATCTATTCCAATTATTGATTTGTTTTTATTTCTTGGGCTTTGGGAATCATATTAAGAAAGTCTGGTCCTAAACTGACATGAAGAAGATTTGGACCTACTTTTTCTTCTGTAAGGTGCAGGGTCTCTGGTCTGATTCCAAGATTCTTGATCCATTTTGAAATGAGTTTGTGGGGTAAGAGATAGGGATTTAGTTTCATTTTGTGCATATGGATTTCTGGTTTTTCCAGCACCATTTGTTGAAGAGACTATCATTTCTCCATTGTATGTTCTTAGTACCTTTGTCTAGTGTGAGGACACTGTATTTATGTGGGTTTGTCTCTGTGTCCTCTATTCTGTACCATTGATCTACCTGTATGTTTTGGTGCTAATACCATGCTGTTTTTGTTAACATTACTATGTAGTATAGTTGAAGTTCTGGTACTGTGAGACTCCCCTGCTTCACTCATTCTGCTAAGGATTGCTTTATCTATTCTAGGTCTCTTATTCTTCCAAATCAATTTCATGATTGCTTGCTATTTTTGTATGATGTATATCATTGGGATTTTAATTGGAATTGCATTGAATTTGTATGGCAACTTTTCATAGTATGGCCATTTTGACAATAGTGCAGTGGGAACTGAGGCAGCAAATGGTGCCCAAGGTTCTGGGAATTAACTTCATGTAATTGTTGTTTCGGATATTAGTTGTGAGATGTGTAATCCACATGACTCAGTAACCTTTATCCCTGTCAGCATCTCGAGGAGACAGAGTCACAATAACCTGCAGGGCCACTCAGAACATTATTTATTCTTTACAGTAGAATCAGCAGAAACCATGGCAATCTCCTAAGCTCCTCATTTAGGGTGCCAATAGTTTGAAAAATATGATCCCATTGAGGTTCAATGGCAGTAGATTTGACACAGACTTCAGCCTCACCATAAAAGCCTGGATGCTGAAAAAGTTGCCAATTATTACTGCCAACAAAGTTGGAATTACCATCCCACAGTGATTGAACCCATGACACAAACCTCCAAGGGAAGAATAAGTGTGAGGCTGGGCTGCTCCAGCTGCTCTTCCTGCTGCTTTGACCTGCTGAGAGCACTTCACAGGGGCAGTCAACCTCTGAGGTCACTGGGAGTGTTTTCTTCAAGGGGAGAGGGAATATTGTCTGCTCAGGGTTCCCCTTGCTCCTATTCAATCCCAGCAGCAGAGAGAGAACAATAAATCTCCAGGTCTAATTCAGGACAATGCTTGTTGGTGTGTGTCAGTGTGTCATGATGATGTTATGGACACTGTGTGGTGTCAGCTTGGGTGGATGGAGAGAAGCCTGGAGTGGTAGAGTATTAGCAAAGCATGTTCAGAAAATTGGCATGATTTTCAGGATACTGAGTGAGGAAATCCCTCTTTCAGTGTAGGTGGATGGACTAGGTGGACTGTAGGAAAAACAGAGGACACTCATCTTTTGTGTTCCCACATGCTTTTCCTCCCTCAGAGGATGCCTTTCTCCTCTCACCATGCATGGACATCAACCCCAAGTATTTGCCATTTTCACCTGTATGTGCATCTGCTGCCCTCTCTGCAGACATTGACATGTAGACAATAAACTGGGAATGTGTTATGGTCTCTCTCCTTCTGAGACTTCTGGCTTTTTGGACTGACATGTAAGTGGTTTTGTCAGATTATCATGTCTTGCAAATAGCACAGTGGGAAGTAAAGGGACAATGTTCTTTTGGAGGAGGTATGCCCAGACATTGAAAAATGAGAAAGAACTTGAAATAATTACTTTTCAAATGAATTTACCATTTCATGTCATTATGGAGCATTGACTATCAATAATTAACACGAACAAATGCACAGATTGTATATAGTCATCTTCTACTATTCCATTTATGCTCATGAACCAATGTTTTGAAATCCTGCTTGGATTTCAATAGTATAAACTTCATCCCACCCAGTTCATGTGACCACTGGCACTTGTAACAATTCAACTCACAAAGAAGGCAGACCACTCTTGATCTCTATTATTATATACACTCCATGGGATCAGACTGACATCCAACATTCTTGTGGCCACAGTGGCCCTAAGGGAAGGCTGTGAGGGATTCTTGTGTGTGCCTTTGCTTTCATTCTTGTGTCTGCCAGGAATATGTGAGGATTTTTGGAAAGCTTTAATATGTGCTATAAAGTTCTTATATAATACACCATTGGACCAAGCATCTGACTTACAGAAAAATAACAAACCTGAGTGAACTTGACCATGATGTCATCATGTATGCAGGTTCAGCTGCATTAAAAATAGACTGTCATGTAGAACTAATTGGAACAAATAAAATTTAAAAATTTCCAAATGAGGAGAAACTAACAGGAATCAAGATACTTTGGTACTCAGCCCTGTTAAATTGATTCCTTTTCCTGCTGGGCATTGTAAAGGCTCAGAAGCAATAACCCTGTGAGGATCTGGTTCTGCTGCAAAGAGAATATTAGCTCTTCAGAAACAAGATGTAAATTTTGCCTACTGAGCCCCTTGAAATCTTCTGTTTCTATACACTCAGCTTTGAGATTCTCTGGTCATCAGTTCTTGATCCAAAGGATTGCTGTGGTCACTATTCCATTAAACTAGGTGAAATTATGAGCACATGGTCACTAGATATCATTAGTACAGTGGAGTAATTTTGAAGAAATAGTGCAGTTGTTTGGGTTAGGTTCATACATCCTGGTGATTAATGGCTCATAGGAATCTGTCTACATATTTTAAAAAAGGGACTGGAAATGTATCAATTCTGTAAGAGCTTTTGGAATGTTTCCCCTCATGACATTTCCATTTGTGAAAGCTGGTAAAATATTTGAGCAAGTATGTAAGTATGAAGTTTCAGGTGATGCAGGAATTGAGCAGCTGAGGTCCAGGCAACCTCATGAGGCACAAGGAATGTGACCTGCACAGTGAGACATGGAGACGTCAACTCCAGCCACTGCCTCCTGCTCAGACTGAGGATTGAGAAGTATGGGGTCTAGTTCCTTCCTGCTCACTGTGATGTCATAATGTCACCTGGATATGTGAGAAGCCAATCTTGGCTGCTTAAGCAAAAACGTGATCATGGCCATGGATTAGGATAAGAAGCCAGTAGGAGCAGTTCAGGCTCCTTCCAGTCCTAACCCCCTCACTTCAAATGCCCTGTGTGTTCTAAGATCAGGATATACAAGGAACAGTTTATGTGGCTGAAGAATTTGTGAAGCTCCAAGCTGTTCTGCTCCACCTGTTCTCCCAACAGCAGCCCAACACCAAGAAGATATAGGCTCTGACAATTTCACCTCAGGGGATCCTCCTGCCTTTATGTCAGGCAAATCATGATCAAAACCTATTACACAGCACAGGTGGTAGGAAATTATTAAATATTAAAAAAATAACAATGTGGGGATATAGCTTAGATGTAGAGTGCTTGCCTTATAAGCACAAGGCCCTGGGTTCAATTCCCAGCACAGCAAAAATAATAATAATAATAATAATAATAATAATAATAATAATAACAACAACAACAAAACCAAAAGGTTTCAGGAAGGTACTAGGTGTTTTAAGGCAAAGAAAACATGGCAATGCTAATGTCATGCCTGCAGGAGATGTGAACTCCAAGGATGATGACAGCAGTTTGTATGTTGAACATGGTAAGTTTATTAAACATTGGCTGAATGCCTTATGCATTTAAATAACATGGTCTTTCTGATATAACAGAACTTCTCATTACACTGTACTCTCAACAGAGTGCCACACCGCTATACCACAATTGGAGTATTTTCTGCTTAATAATAAAATTGAAGTCACCCAGTATGAAGAATTAAAGCAAGTGTTACCTCTCTGGCTAGGACCAGACTTACTCCAAAAATAGATGAAGAATTCTAGAAATACATTATCCATGGGCCTTCTACACCAGAGTCTAACTATATCTCTAATTCTAGAAGATAAAATAATTTAAATTACCATTCAACAATGGGTATTAATATTGAAGCAAACAATGTGTGTAAAATGTTAATATTGCAGTGAACCCTGTACCAGACTTTAGGGAGGAAGGGGGGACACATTTGGAATGCACCCACTCTTTATGGGTTACAAACAGTAGCAATATACATACACAAGAAATTAATGATATGCTAAAAGTGTTAAATGGAGAAACAATCAGCAATGGTCTGAGGGTGAATGTTCGTGGCCCCTGAGGTATGTGAACCACAGAAAGAAAAGAGCTGCTAGCTTGATTATTTGAAGTTCAACTATTCTCATATCACTGATACATTTTATTAACAAGGTACATATTAGTAGCCTTATTAAAAAAGGAGTAGTGGCTGCAGATATAGCTCAGTTAGTAGAGTTCATGCCTCCAATGTATAAGGCCCTGGATTCAATCCCCTACACAAAAAAAAGAGAGGAAAAAAAACTGTATTTAACATTAATTCAGTACAAATTGAGTTGTGAGGACTCGGAGCAACCACTGAGGCTCCGGTAGCTGCCCAGGGGAGGAGTGGCAAGGAGAGCTGTGTGGACTCAGAACACTGGGGCCTGCCCTGAGGAGGAGGAGGAGAAACGTGGCCGCTTGGATTCGGAGTGACTGAACCAGAGCTACAGGTGTTTACCAGAGGAGGGGCTGCGTGGAGAGCTGTTTGGACTCAGACCACTTCTGAACACGGGGGCCTGCCGAGAGGAGTAGGAGGAGGAGGAGGAGGAGCGCGGCGGGTCGTTTGGACTCGCAGTGACTGCATTAGCACTCCAGGCGGCTGCTCAGAGGAGAAGGCGAGTGGTGAGTTGTTTGGACTTAAAGTGACAGCTCCTGAACACAGGAGGGCTGCTTGGAGGAGAAGCGTGGTGGGTCGCTTGGTCTTGAGTGGCCGCACCAGAGCTCCGGGTGGTTGCCCAGAGGACCCGTGCAGCGGGTCACGTGGATTCAGAGCCACTCAGAGCGACTGCTCCTGAACACCCGGGGGGTTATCTCGAGAAGGAGGAGGAATGGGGAGGGTCACTTCGACTCGGAGTGATTGATTGCCCAGGGCTACGGGTGGTTGGTGGGAGGTGGAGGCATGCAGTGAGTTTCTTGGACTCCTAGTGACTGCACTGGAATACTGGGAGAGGCGTGTGGCGGGTCTCTGGGACTCAGAGCGATTGTATGGGGCCCCAGGTGGCTGATCAGAGGAGGGGCTGCATAGCCAGGCGATTAGGTGCAGAGCAGGGTCCCAGGATCTAGGAGGCTTCTTGGTGGAAGAGCCACACAGAGACAGGCTTAGGGCGGAGCGAAGGTTCCAGGCCTGCAGGCAGATTCTCTGAGGAGGGGCAGCCTAAGGAGATTCATCTGCGAATGGTGAGGATCCCAGGCCCAGGAGGTAGGGCCAGGCCCCTGGGAACTTTGCAGAGGAAGGCAGCCCAGCCCAGGTGGTAGCTGTAAATTGAGGGGAACCTCTAGGAGGGAACTGAGCAGTGACACCTCCCCACCGGGTGAGTCTTCCCTGCCGGGTGAGGTTTCCCCACAAGGACAGTAAAACCAGAGACTCAGGCCCAAACAGGCCTTGCCTCAGCCCGCAGCCTAGGTCCCCTATGGATGACCATTGGTCAACAAGTGGAGGCACCTTTGCCCACAGGCAGGGATTATACCCCACCTGAGGGCCACCACTCCTAGAGAGGCAGCTTCCTTGTGGAGCACCGCATTATCAACTTCCTCCAAGACTTCAGCCTACTGAAGGCTAAAGGGGGATATATATAGAAATCTTCAGGGACATTGTAAGTCAATAGAGGAAATCTGCAATATCTCAGCGGTCCACTGATACTTGAACAATATGAGAAAACAAGGAAAGAAAATGCTGCAAACAAATCTAGATGTTACATCAATAAAACCCAATGACAGCATGGCAGAAGAAATGACAGAAAAGGAGTTCAGAATGTACATAATTAAAATGATCAGAGAAGCAAACGATGAGATGAAAGAGCAAATGCACGCACTGAATGATGAGATGAAAGGGCAAATGCAAGCATTGAATGATCGCACCAATCGACAATTAAAAGGGCAAATACGGGAAGCAAAAGATCATTTCAATAAAGAGTTAGAGATATTGAAAAAAAACCAAACAGAAATCCTTGACATGAAGGAAACAATAAACCAAATTAAGAACTCCATAGAAAGCATATCCAATAGGATAGAACACCTGGAAGACAGAACCTCAGACATTGAAGACAAAATATTTAACCTTGAAAACAAAGTTGAACAAACAGAGAAGATGGTAAGAAATCATGAACAGAATCTACAAGAACTATGGGATATCATGAAAAGGCCAAATTTAAGAATTATTGGGATTGAGGAAGGCCTAGAGAAACAAGCCAAAGGAATGAACAATTTATGCAATGAAATAATATCAGAAAATTTCCCAAATCTGAAGAATGAAATGGAAAATCAAGTTCAAGAGGCTTATAGGACTCCAAATACACAAAATTACAACAGACCCACACCAAGGCACATTATAATGAAAATACCTAACATACAAACTAAGGACAGAATTTTAAAGGCTGTGAGAGAAAAGACCAAATTACATTCAGGGGGAAACCAATACGGATATCAGCAGATTTTTCAATCAAGACCCTAAAAGCTAGAAGGGCCTGGAACAACATTTTTCAAGCCCTGAAAGAAAATGGATACCAACCAAGAATCTTATACCCAGCAAAACTTACCTTCAAATTTGACGATGAAATAAAATCCTTCCATGATAAACAAAAGCTAAAAGAATTTACAAAAAGAAAGCCAGCATTACAGAACATTCTCAGCAAAATATTCCATGAGGAAGAGATGAAAAACAAAGAAGCAAATCAGCAAAGGGTGGAATTATCCTAAAGGAATTGTCGAATAAAGGAGGAAACAAGTTGTGTCAAACAAATAAATAAATAAAATTTTAAAAATGAACCAAATGACCGAGAAACCAAATCATATCTCTATAATAACCCTGAATGTTAATGGCCTGAATTCATCAATCAAAAGACATAGACTGGCAGACTGGATTAAAAAGAAAGATCCAACAATATGTTGCCTGCAAGAGACTCACCTCATAGAAAAAGATACCCATAGACTAAAGATGAAAGGATGGGGAAAAACATACCATGCACATGGACTCAGCAAAAAAGCTGGAGTATCCATCCTCATTTCCAATAATGTGGACTTCAAGCCAAAGTTAGTCAGAAGGGATAAAGAAGGACATTTCATACTACTTAAGGGAAGCATAAATCAGCAAGATATAACAATCATAAACATCTATGCCCCAAACAGTGGCTCATCCATGAATGTCCAACAAATCCTTCTCAATTTCAGAAACAAAATAGACCATAACACAATAATACTAGGTGATTTTAACACGCCTCTCTCACCACAAGACAGATCTTCAAGACAAAAACTGAATAAAGAAACCATAGATCTCAATAACACAATCAATAATTTAGACTTAAAGGACATTTATAGAATATACCATCCAACCAAGAGCAAATACACTTTCTTCTCAGCAGCACATGGATCCTTCTCTAAAATAGACCATATATTATGCCACAAAGCTAATGTTAGCAAATACAAGAATATAGAGACACTACCATGTATTCTATCAGATCATAATAGATTGAAGTTAGAAATAAATGAAAGAGTAAAACAAAGAAACTATTCCAACATCTGGAGATTAAACAATATGCTATTATATGATGAATGGATAACAGAAGATATTAGGAAGGAAATTAAAAAATTCTTAGAAGTAAATGAGAACAAAGAAACATCATATCAAAATCTCTGGGACACTATGAAAGCAGTACTTAGAGGGAAATTTATTTCATGGAGCGCATTTAATAAAAGAAGTAAAACTCAAAAAATAAATGACCTAACACTACAGCTCAAAGCCCTAGAAAAAGAAGAACAGAACAGCACCAAAAGTAGTAGAAGACAGGAAATAATTAAACTTAGAGCTGAAATCAATGAAATTGAAACAAAAGAAACAATACAAAAAATTGACAAAATAAATAGTTGGTTCTCTGAAAAAATAAACAAAATTGATAAACCTTTAGCCACACTAACAAAGAGAAGACGAGAGAAAACCCAAATCACTAAAATTCGGAATGAACAAGGAAATATCACAACAGACAGGATTGAAATACAAAACATAATTAGAAGCTATTTTGAAAATTTATACTCCAACAAAATAGAATATTTCGAAGACATCAACAGGTTTCTAGAGTTATATGAATTGCCTAAACTGAACGAGGAGGACATACACAATTTAAATAGACCAATTTCAAGTACTGAAATAGAAGAAGTCATCAAAAGCCTATCAACAAAGAAAAGTCCGGGACCAGATGGGTTCTCAGCCGAGTTCTACAAAACCTTTAAAGAAGAGCTCATTCCAATACTTCTCAAAGTATTCCATAAAATAGAAGAGGAGGGAACCCTCCCAAACTCATTCTATGAAGCCAATATCACACTGATACCTAAACCAGACAGAGACTCATCAAGGAAAGAAAATTTCAGACCAATATCCTTAATGAACATTGACGCAAAAATTTTCAACAAAATTTTAGCAAATTGCATACAAAAACATATTAAAAAGATAGTGCACCATGATCAAGTGGGTTTCATCCCAGGGATGTAAGGTTGGTTCAACATCAGGAAATCAATAAACGTAATTCACCATAATAATAGACTTAAAGTCAAGAATCACATGATTATTTCAATAGATGTAGAAAAAGCATTTGATAAAATACAGCACCCCTTCATGCTCAAAACACTAGAAAAAATAGGGATAGTGGGAACATTCCTTAACATTGAAAAGGCCATTTATGCTAAGCCCATGGCTAATATCATTCTAAATGGTGAAAAACTGAAAGCATTCCCCCTAAAAACTGGAACAAGGCAGGGATGCCCTCTTTCACCACTTCTATTCAACATCGTTCTTGAGACTCTGGCCAGAGCAATTAGACAAACCAAAGAAATGAAAGGGATATGAATTGGAAAAGAAGAAATCAAACTATCCCTGTTCGCTGATGACATGATTATATATTTAGAGGAACCTGGAAATTCCACCAGAAAACTCTTAGAACTCATAAGTGAATTCAGTAAAGTAGCAGGTTACAAGATCAATGCCCATAAATCCAATGCATTTTTATACATAAGTGATGAATCTTCAGAAAGAGAAATTAGGAAAACTACCCCATTCACAATAGCCTTGAAAAAAATAAAATACATGGGAATCAATCTCACAAAAGAGGTGAAAGACCTCTACAGTGAGAACTATACAACACTAAAGAAAGAAATTAAAGAACACCTTAGAAGATGGAAAGATCTTCCATGTTCTTGGATAGGAAGAATTAATATTGTCAAAATGGCCATACTACCTAAAGTGCTATACAAATTCAATGCAATTCCAATTAAAATCCCAATGATGTACCTTACAGAAATAGAGCAAGCAATTATGAAATTCACCTGGAAGAATAAGAAACCCAGAATAGCTAAAGCAATTCTTAGCAGGAAGAATGAAACAGGGGGTATTGCAATACCAGATCTTCAACTCTACTACAAAGCAATAATAACAAAAACGGCATGGTATTGGTACCAAAATAGAAAGGTAGATCAATGGTATAGAATAGAGGACACGGACACAAACCCAAATAAATACAATTTTCTCATACTAGACAAAGGTGCCAAAAATATGCAATGGAGAAAAGATAGCCTCTTCAACAAATGGTGCTGGGAGAATTGGAAATCCATATGCAACAGAATGAACCTAAGCCCATATCTCTCACCATGCATGAAACTAAACTCAAAATGGATTAAGGACCTCGGAATCAGACCAGAGACCCTGCAGATTATAGAAGAAGAAGTAGGTCCAAATCTTCACCTTGTTGGCTTAGGATCAGACTTCCTTAACAGGACTCCCATAGCACAAGAAATAAAAGCTAGAATCAACCACTGGGATAGATTCAAACTAAAAAGCTTTCTCTCAGCAAAGGAAACTATCAGCAATGCGAAGAAAGAGCCTACAGAGTGGGAGAATATCTTTGCCAATCATACTTCAGATAGAGCACTAATCTCCAGAATCTATAAAGAACTCAAAAAACTCTACTCCAAGAATTCAAATAATCCAGTCGACAAATGGGCTAAGGAAATGAATAGACACTTCACAGAAGAAGATCTACAAGCAATCAACAAAGATATGGAAAAATGTTCAACATCTCTAGTAATAAGAGAAATGCAAATCAAAACCACCCTAAGATTCCATCTCACCCCAATTAGAATGACGATGATCAAGAATACTAGCAACAACAGGTGTTGGCGAGGATGTGGGGAGAAAGGTACACTCATACATTGCTGGTGGGGCTGCAAATTAGTGCAGTCACTCTGGAAAGCAGTGTGTAGATTCCTTAGAAAAATTGGAATGGACCCTCCATTTGACCCAGCATCCCACTCCTTGGCCTATACCCAAAGGACTTAAAATCAGCATACTACAGAGATACAGCCACATCAATGTTCATAGCTGCTCAATTCACAATGGCCAGACTGTGGAACCAACCTAGATGCCCTTAAATTGATGAGTCGATAAAGAAACTGTGGTATATATATACAATGGAATATTACTCAGCCATAAAGAATGATAAAATTATGGCATTTGCAGGCAAATGGATGAAATTGGAGAATATCATGCTAAGTGAGATAAGCCAATCTCAAAAAGCCAAAGGACGAATGATTTCGCTAATAAGTGGAGGATGACACATAATGGGGGGGGGAGGGAATGGTTAGTGTTAGGGTTAGAGTTAGGGTTAGGGAGGGGGGCAAGTATGGAGGAAGGAAGTACTGTATAGAGGGTAAAGAGGGGTGGGAGGGGTGGGGGGAAGGGAAAAAATAACAGAATGAATCAAACAACATTACTCTATGTAAATTTATGATTACACAAATGGTATGCCTTTACGCCATGTACAAACAGAGAAACAACATGTATCCCATTTGTTTACAATAAAAAAAAAGAAATTGAATTATGAGAAATTGCCATAGCAAAAGGGGAAGAAGCAAATATATGAAGAAAGGCAAGTCAAAATACTTTTATTAGCTCAGTAGCCTTAATCACTGTTTTCATGTGACTTCTTTGAGATCAGAATGAATAAATTTCTAATAGAGGATATCTGTTGATAATTGTTTAAAATTTTTCCAAGAGACTAAGATAAACTTCCTTTTTCTCTCCAAAAGAAAGGGAGTATTTGTGTAATGTACCAGTTAAAGTCAAATTCAGTGGAGCATGGATGCTTTGGCTTAGCAAGGATCATATTTTATTTTCAGATCGTTCTATTGCCAACCACTGTCTTTCTGGTGGTGTTCAGGATTCTGCTACCCTGGGACCAGTGAGGAAAGGGAAGTCACATGGTAATGAGAAAAGAGAATGTTTAATGTAAAGAATCAGTATCACAGGCTGTTGCCTAGAAATATGTAAAGAGAGCTATAAAAAATTATAATTGATGCCAGAGCACCCTATGCTTGTAGGGCTGTGATTGAGTAACCATGCAAACAGCTTACACAGGTTTTGAGATGCAGGCCTCATCAGAGAGGGCTTGTCTATGACTCACTGGACAGCAGAGAAAGTGTGTTGATGAAATTCGTTAGAACATTACACTCACTGGTACCAAAGACATATGTTTATAGGAGGTATTTCAGCAGTACCTTGTTCTACAGACTTTTAGACTCAGGAGGGAGGGTGTAGAGGAAGCTGTGGGCTCTGGTTCAGAAGAGGACCCTGGTGCTGTAGACCCCTGACAAGCAGTGCGCTAGAAAGAAGCAGAACTCTTCTCTCCTGCAGTGTCTCTGGTGACATCTGCTGAATATTATCCATCAGTTGACATTGGTACAGAAACTAGAATAGTTTTTTCTTTGTACCTAATCCCTGGTTTAATCACCGCGGCAAATTGCTGTTCTAGGCTTTTACTGAAGTACATGTTTATAGCTTTTGCACCCTCTGCCATCCAGAAACAACTTCTTGGAAGTGAAGTGTTTGTAGATCCTTTGGTCTTAGAGTCCACTCCTGCCTTTGTTGTTCCAATTTAGCTGATCATGGCCATTTTCCTGCTCTGTACCCTCTCACATTTTTAAATGTACGAAGGGAGTCATAGTCCTGGACCAAATTTTGGGGTATTTTTTTCTTATAAATGGAGTGATAAGATTAATGGTTCTTTTTTATTAGCCTTAGGAAGTATTGCACAGTTCCTTTGGATTATTTTACCATAAGGTTTTTGTTCTTGTTTTATAAACAGCACTAAAATAATCACTTTTCATAGCTTTTATTTTATGATGTTTTTAAAATTAGCCAGGATGCTATAGCCATGAATTCTGTCAGGATGTCCTTCAGTGAGTAGTTCTGTTCAATGAAAACATAAACTAGGTAATTTTAGGGTTTTCTTCTTTGTCATTATTTTTGTTGACTTTCTTTACACATATATTAAAGTGCTGTAATTTGTTTGTGTTTATGGTCACAGTAAAATTCATGTATGCAGATGCTTTCAAAGTTTTATGATGGGGTTCAAGCATCAGTAATATAGTGTGTTGTTTTTCACTAGCTCTCATTTTGTTGCTATTTCCACCATAAAGTAACAAGAATTCAGAATCAAAAACAGTTCATGTAACTTTATGCCAGTTGAGTTTTATAGATCAAGGAAATGATTTGGACAAGATTAGTGTACATTCCTCAGTTATTTTCAGGTTGTTACTCTGAACACATTTTTAAAATCTCTTGGGCATTTTACCAGTATTTTGTATTCTTTATATTTACAGTACTTAAAAACCTGTTTATAATATTTGGTATTCTCTGAAATTTACTGTAGTTTAACACTGTATGAATAATTCAGAAGAGAATCTGTTGAGTCTCTTTCCTCCTGCTCATTGTTTCTGTATCTGTCTATACATTTTCATGTTAATAATTTTACTGGTTAGCCTGAGTACACTGAAATATCAACTCTTCCAACTTTATTGGGGACTCAGATATCTCTACCAAGTTCATTGCTCCCCAATTTTCAGTGTTATTCAAACTATTGAAAATTGCAAGTTTTACTACTTTGTAATTTGTTAATACCTTTGTATCAGGAGTTTATCCTGTCTGCCTATTGTATTCCTTATTAACATCTTCTGATTTTGAACCCTTGAAGCATTTAGCTTACCAGTTTTCTCCCTCCATTCCTTCTTATATTCTAGTGTGGTATACTAACTAAATTGTAAGCCCCTTAATACTTTTTTCTCTTCATCAATAAAATATGTTCTTCTTTATATTTAATTTAATTAATTAATTTTGCTCTACTGGAAAGTGAACTTATGGGTGCTGTACCACTAGGTATCTCCTTAGCCTTTTAAATTTATTTTTAAAATTAAAGACATTGTCTTATATAAGTTAGTTCTGCCAAAATACCCATTAGTCTGTGAACTTGTGATTTCCCTGCATCAACCTTCCACATCACAGGATTATAGGCATGTGCCAAACTGCCCTCCACTCTTCATAATTTTAAATGACTTGGAAACTAAATTTCTCATTAGCAGGGGTCTTGAATAATCTCAGTTTTAAGGTATTCTGCTAAGTGAAAGAAATAAGTAGGTGAATAGTATTTAGAGTTATACCTTGAAATAATATTTTTGTACTGGGAATTTAACCCAGGAGTGCTCTACCAGTTAGCTACACTCTCTTTTTAAAATTTGGTGTCAGATTATTGTTAAATTGTCCAGACTGGCCTCCAAGTTAAAATCCTTGTTCCTCAGCCTCCAAATAATTGATATTGTGTGGGTGACACCATTCCCAGAATGTCAAAAGAATGTTTTAATTATCCTGGGGACAGGAGCTAACAGTATAGCTGAAAACATCTCATTAGTTCCATAGACTCTAAGGCCTAAGATTAAAATTAACTAGAAATGTTAAAGAAATAGGATATACATAGACCTTCCTTCCTTTTTTTTTTTTTTTTTTTTTGGTTAAGGAATTGATTTTTTTTTTTTTTTTTTGGTTAAGGAATTGAGCCCAAGACCCCTTTAATACTGAACTCCATACCTAGCCCATTTAATTTTTTTTAAATTTTAAGACAGAGTCTCACTAAGTTGCTGAGGCTGACCTCAAACTTGTTCCTCCTGCCTCAGGCTCCTAAGGTACTAGGATTATAGGCTTGTGTCATCACATAAATACCTTGAAAAGGACACTGAGTGGAAACCTGAAAAATCACTTTTTGAACAGGTGATAGAATATAAACTCAAAGTGTTTATGACACTTCAGCGGACTCAAGTTATATTTTAAAACACTGACTTCTCATTTGACAGTTTTTGGAGTTTCTCTGAAGAAACAGAAAAGTAAAATCACATCAGAAACCTGGGGCCATGATCCAATGGTATTATTAAGTGCCCTTTCATAAAGAGCTATCAGAGTTCAGTCATGCTTTGAAGTACATGTGTACAAACAAGGTCAGTTGAGGACACAGCAAGATAGTGGTCATTTTCAAGCTGTGGAGGAAGACCTCACCAGAAATTGATCCTGTTGGCTTCTTAATTTGGACTTCTGTCAGTAATGTAAGAAAATACATTAGTTAAGCCCCACCCCCAGTCTGTGATATTTTGTTATGTCAATACAAGTAGACTAACACAGGTTTATAAGTATTCTGGAGTTGGTTCTAGAAAATTTTCCTAGCAGAAAGGGACTTATCAATGATATCTGTGTTAACAATGGATTTCCAGGTTGAGGTTTAGTGGATGAAAAGGCATGGAAGTATGAGGAAGTGTGTGGAAAAGAGGATAAGGGAACCTCAGTGAAGAGATGTTTTCAGGTGTTTTGAAATGGGATGCAGGGTCACATAAGACAATGCACTGCTGGTAATGTGGAATAATGGAGCTTAGATACGCATACAGTTGTGTGACTTTGGACATGAACCAAAATTTTAAGCCAAGATCTGAATTTCTTCATGAAATGAGAATTAGTTGTTTTTTGTTCACTTTTTCTTTTGCAGTGCTGATTAGCAAATGCAAGATCTGGTGCAGGGTGGGCAAACCCTCAACACTGAGCTATATTCCCCAGCTGCCTTGTGGAATTTTTATGAATAATTAATACATTTTAGTGAAATACATGGTTGCATTCCAGGAGTCTAATAAATATAGCTATAAAAGATGAAAAAAATAAGTCTTTTGAAATCTAACCAAAGTTTAACTCATTACACTTTGCTTGTGGAGGTGAATGCAGATTAGTTGTACATTGTTTTCAGGTGGGGTTAGGGCAGCAGTCTAGGTAGTTGTCTTTGTTTACTCATGTATCTCTGGAGGATAAAGCAGGACCTTTGCTGAATGGGAGATATCCATCTTGAGAGAGTGGAGAAGGTGGTAATGAGTTTTATTTAGAGAAGGGAGCCGGAAATGAATAAGGGCACAGAGATGGCTGAGCATATTGGCACACACCTGAAATCCCAGCAAATTAGTTGGCCACAGCCAACTAAGATCTCAAGGTCAAAGTCAGGCTATACATCTTAGATCCTGTCTTAAAAAGAACTGGGAATGTAGCTCAGTGGCCAAGCATATCTGGGTTCAGTCGCCAGCATCAAAAGAGAGAAAAATAGAAGACAATGAGGACCATGAATCTTGAGGAGTGCCAACCTAAACAATAGATTTCGTTCTTATCTAACACTTCACAGAAATGAGAGATTATTGCCTTGGTCCAGGATCAGGGGTTTGGAAGATTGAGTGAGATAGAAAGAATGAGAAGTTGAGACTAATGCAAGAGTTGGTAGCTGAAATCGGTGTTCATGGGATCTGTTTGGTTTGGGAAGAAAGTGATGTCAGCAAGTGTCTGCCAGTTATGACCTACAGGCCACACATGGCTTGATGCCTATTTTTGTATAGTATATGACCTAAGGATGGTAGTTGTGCTTTTCAGTGGTTGGAAAAAAAAATCAATATAAAGATATTCTATGATATGATAATTACATCAACTTCCAATTTCAGTATCCACAAATAAAATTTCATTGAACTACAGCATTGCTCTTTCATTTACATATTGTCTATGGCTATTTTTGCCTTAAAGCAGTAGTAAGGTTTAGTAATTGTGACACAAAAGCTATGGTCTGCAAATTCTAAATTACTTTTGTAGGAAGAGTTTACTAATTCTTATGCTAGATTATTAGCAACATTGAATTCAATTACCAGAAAATGAGCAAACTAGTAAGATCAGATGAGAGGAGGAAAGTAAAGATTCAGAGACAGGACAGATGTGTAAGCAATAGAGTATCAAGAGTTAAAGGAGTCAGAAAAGTGACTAATTTAGGCATGGAATAGGTTGTTCTTAGACATTGAAGAATCTTATGATGATGGTAAAAGTTGAGGAGCAAAGAAGAATGTGTAGAGTTGCTGGAAATCTCAGTGAAGGTGGAAGAATTGGTACATCAGAATTGGAATTTAGGAGTTTACTACTAATTTTGTAAATAAAATGACAAATACTTTTAAAAAATCATCAATCTCACAAGTACAAAAGTTCTCTAATTTTTTATATTTGTAACTACATGATTTAAGATATTTTATGTCTATTAATGGTTTTATAAAAATTCTTCCAAATTTCTGTTGATGAACATGTCCTCTGCTTTAAAAAAAGGTTTATTTGTAAATACTCCTTATACATTAGGAAACCTCTGCCACATGTTGTAACTTTTTCCCCATTTGTGTGTATTATGATACTTTATCATGTTCCTGTTTGATCATGTGCTTTGGAAATGGAATATTTCATTTTTGTGTAGTCCTCAGTCTGTCCTTCGTAATTAATTTTTTTGCTTTTTTAAAAACTTGGAATGTCTTTCTGCCTTAAATGAGCTATGTAGTTCTCTGTTTTGTGATTCTGATTGCTGAGATGCAGACAGGTTTTTGAATTTTGTTTTACTTGCTCAGAGGCAGATGGGTGACTGAACATGTGAGTAAAATGTGATTACTGATATATTGTGTGTACTTAGTTTTCACATAATCTAAACTTCTTTTAATATGTATTTTTCTGGACTTGATTAATGTATGACTACCTATAGATGAATTTAAATCCTTAATAATGTGTTAGAGATGATAAATTAGAGATGATGGTCCTGTACAAGGTGTATCTACTGTAGTCTTCTTTGCTTTTTAACTTTTACCATAATTACAGGGATTTCATTGTCTGGAAAAAATCTATTAAATCACAAATGAAACAATCATCATGACTTCTTTAACTCTCAAGGACCTAATACTCAACCCAAGTATTGTGTTTATAAATCCTTACTCTAATTTTATTTATTTGGGTTTTTCATCCTTATTTAGCTAAAGATTTATCAATTTTCTTTACATTTTAAAATAACCAGTTTCTTGATTCATTGATTTGCATATTGTTCTTTAGTTTCCACTTTGTTTATTTCTGCCATGATATTTTATTATTTCTTTAATTCTACTGATTTTAAATTTTGTTTATGTTTTTCTAAGACCTTAATGTGTGCATCACTAGGTTATTCTCTTTTTTCTCTTAAATTTTATTGAGTTCTCTGCTTTTATAAATGTAGAAACTCATAGCTGTAAGTATGAGTAACTCATAGTATTGGTTTTCTTGTATTTTTAAGTTCTGGTATGTGATCTCTAATTTTTATTTGATTTTAGAATTTTTTAATTTCCTCTTTGATTTCTTCACTGACACCCATTGTTATTTACAGAGTATTGTTCAGTCTCCATGTGTTTATATAATTTTTGTATTTACTCTTGCAGTTGGCTTCTACTTTTATTTCACTATCTTATCACATACAATAAATTGTTCACTTTTTTAAATATATTACCACTTGCTGGGTGGGGTGGCATGAGCTTGTAATCCCTTTGACTCAGGAGTCTGAAGCAGGGGGATCATGAGTTTAAAACCAGCCTCAGCAATGTTGAGGCACTAGGAAATTCAGTGAGATCTTATCTCTAAATAAAACACAAAGTGGACTGGGCATGTGGCTCAGTGGTTGAGTGTCCCTGTGTTTATTTCACAGTACTCCCCCAAAATATTAAGTCTTTCTTTGTGTCCTGTGTATAATTTGTTTTGGAGGATGTTTCCTGTGCTGATTAAAAGACTGTATTATGTTGCTTTTGGTGGGAGTATTTTGCATATGTTCAGTCCAAATATAATGCTGTTTCCTTGTTGATTTTTATTTTGTTTGTGGATGATCTAGTAGGAAGAGTGAATATTATATTCACCCACTGTCAGCAGTAGCAGTGTTGTGTACCTGATCTACCAGCAATTTGGGAGACTGAGGGAGTCAGAAAATTTTATTTATTTTTAAATCAATTTAACCATTAAGGAATGTATCTTATGCACTGCTGTATCCTCAGGAGCTGGTGCAGGGTCTAGAATAATAAATGTATCTCTAAGGAATGAGGAAATAGATAAATTTAGCTACAGTCAAAAATTAAAGAGTTTTGCAACTAAGATTGAGGTAAACACTACATACAAAGCATAAAAGGCTTATTCTTCATGCTTTTAATTATTAAATAAAGCATAGTGGCACATAGTATGTATATTACAGCTATTGTATGCATGTCAAAAGTATATTATCTGATTCTAGGGATTAAAGCATTCCACAAAAATAAGCCTGAGATAAATACATTTTAAATTTATTATTTTTAGCTGTTGGATAATCTTGTAGAATGCAATTAATATTTTTTCTTTTATTCCTAAAAGTTTTTCCTTCTAACTTTATGACAACTGTCATACCTAAAAACATCCAGTGCATATTATGAAAAATCAAGGTGCTGAAGAATTGGGGAGGCAAGTAGGTGATCTGTAAGAAAGAAAAAGGGAGAGAAGAAAAATATTACAAAGTATGATTTTGATTCTTTTGGACATGTAAGCCATACATAGAGAAGAAAACTGACATTCAATTTTCTGCATTGAGTAATTTGGAAAGAAAAAATACCTTTCACAAAGAAAGGAAACACAGGAAATAAATTTTGTACAATTTTTTTTCTTATGTACATGACAGGAAAATAATTAAGTTGAGATAGGCTCAATAGAAATCTTGTAATCACTGAAGGAAAAAAAATAAGATGTAGGCAACATGCCAAATTTAAGTATTGAGATTGTGAGTGCAGCTCACAAGTTTTACATTCAAAACCCATAAAGAATACCCATAATTCAATAATTAATTAAGAACAGCCCAATTAAAGTGTCCTAGGCACAGTGGAACATACCTGTAATCTCAGCAACTTTTTTTTTTTTTTGGTGGTACTGGGAATTGAACCCAGGACCTTGTGCTTGTGAGGCAAACACTCTACCAACTGAGCTATATCCCCAGCCCCTCTCAGTAACTTTTGAGGATGAGGCAAGGTGATAACAAGTTAGAGGCCAGACCGAGCAACTTAGCAAGACCCTGTCTCAACATAAATAAAATAAAACAAAACAAAAATTTAAGTAGGCAAGTGACATATTGTAACCACATAGAGGTAGCAATGCACATACAGTTATGGCTATGTATATGCAACAGGGCTGCAGATGTAGCTCAGTGGTACTGTGTGCTTATTAGCACTTGCCAAGTCATTGGTCAATCCTCACCACTGCAAGGGCTTTGCGGTATGTGCAAGCAGAATTAGGTTCTGTAATTATGGTTGTTTACAGAGTGAATTGGCAAGTACTACTTTCTGTATTTGTAGAGTATGTTGAACCCAAAGACATGTCATGGAATTTGAGGGTAGACCATGATCACTGACTAGTATTAGAACGTCCCTTAATTGAAGAAGACATTCAACAACAAAACTTTCTGCTTTCTGTGCCCTCAAAATATCCTTCTTCCCCCTTTGAATATTCATCTTGGAAGCTTTTCATCATAGCTCTTTCAGCATGGTGCATGTTCCTATCTGGAGTTATGCCATGTGATGCTGTGTTCCTCATGCCATCAGCAGGCTCTTATATGATCTACTTGCTATAGTAGGCATCATCTTTGGGCTGCTAAGAGGACTGTTAGAAATTTTCCACATGGTCTTGTGCCAGGCAGGCTCTATTGTGTTGAAGAGAATGAACCCATGTATGAACACAGAGAGGCCACACATTTCTGCATCTCAAGGTGAGTGTAGGTGGCCCTGGAATTTCTAAGCAGGTAAATTTCTGAGTGCAGCCTAGTTGAGCTGGTGCTCAGCTTGGTGATCCACATGTCCCCAAGCACACAACCACCCAACCAGGCCCACTGGAACTGGTGGGGGATAATTGCCTGCAGTCCTGATGCCCAGTGTGGCCAAAAAAGTGCAGTGACACCTAGGAGTCTTGCAGCTTAGTGTGAGCTGTCAGGCTTCAGAGGAGTACCTTGTCCTGTCTGGTAATCAGGGAACAACAGACCACAGGACTGTGCTCTCCTGATCTAAGAGGTTAGAATTACATTTTGGAAAACCTCAGTTCCCTGGCACTCGCTCCCTTCTTCTCGCATGTGACCATCACAACTCTGCTTGTCCTTGTTTTCAATCTTGGTCTGAAGTGACCAGGAACAAAAGCTTCTCTGGTTGCCATGAGAACCGTGATGCCATCGTGCTGACAGGCATTTCCTCTGTGACCTCAGGCGAAATCTGCAGTGCGGCCACCAGGTCATGTGAGCCACTCCTCAAACTCATGTTGAACAAGGCTCAGGATAAACTCTCTTGGGGGAGAAACCAACTGTTCTCCAACTGGAGCCAGGAATCTCTGAGCCTTTCCCACCTGTCCTACATGATGACTGCCCCTTCCACCTGGATAAAAAGAGTTCTCCCATTTTTGCTTTCATGTCACAGCAGCACTGGTAACCAAGTAAGGCATTGTACTCAGTGCAACTGAATGCAACTGAATCATTGAGAGATCAGGAGTATGAATTTCAGCCCTTTTCCTACTCTAACAAATCTTGACAGTAAAAGCTACAAACATACCAAGAGGAAGATTGAAATTGAATGTGGAATGTTTCCTTTCTGCCATCAAATGAGTCCTGGGAACCCAGACCCCGAGAGCCATCACCACTTAACTTTTCCTGTTTATATTTCTGACATCTTCTTGCTAAGCTGATGAGACGTTCCCTCATTGAAGGAAACTGGCCTTTTCCAGGAGAAACACCTTCCTCTACCACACACTACCTCACATGATATGCAAGATCCAGAACCATCACTGGCTTGTGCATTATGCACATCATTCTGTTGTTTAGAATTTTCCAAGTAAAATACCAAAAGGAAACAAAAAGAAAAAAAAAAAGATCAAGAATTTTGTCAGTAGATCGTGAATGAAATGGATGTGGATGCAATGGTGAATGATCCCCAAAATCTCCTTTCACACTAGAAAAATGAACACATTCTAATACCCACATGGATTTTCCTCTCCTCATGCCCTGTCCTCCATGGATCAGTGATATAAATTTCTGCTCAGGGATCAGTTATAACCGGTTTCCTCCTCAAGTAAAGACGGGGATATTTCTTTCCCTCAAGACAAAACCTTAGATTATGGGTTTGGAGATGCATAAAAGGTTATTTGCAAGATTGTTGTTAAAAGGAAAGTTAAGAATTCCTTGATCATTGATTAGCTTTGTCTAGGGTTGATTCTCTGCATAGAACTTCACAGAGACAGAACCTCAGGGGATCAAGTCATGTACCTTAAAGGAACCCTTCCTGTGCTGAGGATATTGTCCATCCCCTAGGGTGCTGGATTTGCAAGCAGAAAGGCTGGGATTCATATTCCCAGCACAGTGTGATTTGGGGGGGAGGAAACAAGAAAAAGCACTTCTGAGGGTTCCACACTTCCATTCACTCAAACTATTGGTTTGTTCTCCTCTGTTTTTCAACAAAATTGACACTGTTCAAGATCTACTAGTTTCACCTGCAAGCAATTTCCATTGACACCTTTCAGCCCACAGCTCCACTCAAAGGGAGCACTACTTCCCCTGTCACCTGCATGGCTTAAGAATATGTGTTCCTTCACAGCTTTCAACTCTCTTTAGTTCAGACGTTTCATCTCACACATGACTATGCTATGCCCATCTCATTCCAGCAACTTCTCCAGAAAAGCAATGTGCATCAGGTTGCAGTGGAAGGAAATTCAAAATGACACCTCACTGGCCCTTGCCAATTTCCAGGCTTTTTGGACACAATCCCATACAACGAATGAAGGAGACTGCCACACCTGAGCACTTTCCATGTGAAACACAAGGTCTACTGAAAAACCAACATGTGAAGGCATAAGACAGCTGCCCCTGGCCCTGATTTTCCTAGCCAGTTTTCCTATGCATTGGCTTATTTATGACTTGATGAAAAGTGGTAGGATTTGGGTCTGAATCCATGTTAGTTAGTGCTGATAGCATTCAGGAGAAACAGGGGAATTTACCACCTACTCTACCACTATCACTGGAGCTCCAGTGTTAAAAGGAACAGAGCACATGTAGAGACATATATTAGAATGTGTATTAACTGAAGAAGGCTTTCAGCACCAACATCCTTCTGCTTTGTGTACCAACAAAATGTGCTTGCCCTCCCTCTATGAATATTCATCTTGGAAGCTTTTCATCATTTCCCTTTCAGCACGGTGCATGTTCCTATCTGGAGTTATGCCATGTGATGCTGTGTACTCATGCCATCAGCAGGCTCTCTTATGATCCACTGACTTGTAGGTGGCATCCTCCTGGGGCTGCTAAGATGACCCATAAAATTTCTCCACAGGGCCTTGTGCCAGACAGGCTCTAGTCTGCTCAAGAGAATGAACACATGTGTAATCACAGATAGGCCAGATATTTCTATATCTGGAGGTGAGTGTAGGTGGTCCTAGAATTTCCAAACATGTAAATTTCTGAGTGCAGCCTAGTTGTAAGGCCAGAGCCAAGGAGGTGTGGTCTTGCAGCTGTAGTGAGCACAGGGTGTCTACTGGCCAGTCAGCACCATCCTATCCTCAGTACAACATGCTCCCAGGACTGCATATTAGCCTTCAGAAGATACACCCACCTTCATCTAGAAGACCCACTTCCCAGTTTCCAGCTGTCACCTGGCTGAAATTTCTAGGAAAAGAGGAGAAACACTCAGGATTGGGTGTCAAGTATCCCAATTCAAAGATCACCTAAGACACCATGCTCACTGCATGCTCCACTGCCCTGAGCTCTCACTAGTCATGACAATGTGTGGTTGTTATTGCCCGAGGGTATTTTTCTGACTAGGATATTCTGGGTGTGCCCAGTGCTGGAGGAATGAGTTTGGAAGGAAATAGCTCTGGAGCAGGTGCTCAGCCTGGTGTTCCACGTGTCCACCCATCCAGGCTCTCTGGGACTTGTGGGGAATAATTGTCTGCTGTCATGATGCCCAGTGCGGCCAAACAAATGTAGTGACAACTATTGGTATTGCAGCTTAGTGTGAGTTGTCAGGCTTTAGAGGAGTACCTTTGCCTGCCTAGTCCTGCAGGGATCGATGGACCATGGGGCTGTGCTCTCCTGGCCGAAGAGGTTACAATCATGTTTTGGAAAACCTCAGTTCCTGGCACTCACTCCCTTCTTCTTGCCTCTGACCATCATAACTGAGCTGGTGCTTGTTTTCAATCTTGGTCTGAAGCGACCAGGAGTGGAAACTTCTCTGGTTGTCATGGGATCCATGATGCCATCGTGCTGTCAGGCCTTTTCTCTGTGACCTCATGTGCATTCCGTGGTTTGAATGCCAGGTAATCGGAGCCACTCCTCAAATTCCATGTTGCACAAGGTCCGGAAAAATCCTCTGGGTTTGAAACCAACTGTTCTCCAATTGGAGCCTGGAATCCCTGAGCAATTCCCACCCTACAAGCCTGATGCCTTCCCCTTCCACCTGGGTTGCAGGAGCTCTCCCATTTTTGCTCTCATTTCAAGGGAACATTGGTTACCAATTGAGGAATCGTTCTCATTGCAACTGAATGCAACTGAATCATTGACAGATCAGGGATATGAATTTCAGGCCTTATCCTACTCCAACAAATGTTGACAGTAAAAGCCACAATCATACCAAGAGGAAGATTGAAATTGGATGAGGAATGTTTCCTTCTGCCAGCAAATATGGGTCCTGGGGACCCAGAATCCGAGAGCCATCACCACTTGAGTTTGTCTGTTTATATTTCCTGACATCTTCTGGCTAAGTTGATGAGGAAATCCCTCATTGAAGGAAACTGGCCTTACTCAGGAGAAACGCCTTCTTTTACCTCACTCCTACTCAGATGATAGGCAAGATCCACAACCATAAATGGCTTGTGCTATTTGCACTGCACTCTGCTGCTTAGAATTTTCCAATGTAAAATGCCAAAAGGAAAATGAAAAAAAAATTCCTGGAAGTTTTCTGTAGATTGTGAATATAATGGCTGGGGTTGCAATGGTGAATGATCCCCAAAATCTCCTTTCATAATAGCAACCTGAGCATATTCTAATACCCACATAGTCCTGCCTCTTCTAGTGTCTTGTCCTCCACTGATCACTTATATAAATTTCTGCTCAAGGATCAGCTATAACCGGTTTCCTCCTTAACTAATGAGGGGATATTTCTTTCCCTCAGGACAAACCCCTAAATTGTGGGTCTTGAGATGCAAAAAAGGGTATTTGCAAGATTGTTGTGAAAAGGAGAATGAAGAATTCCTTAGTCATGGATTGGCTTTGTCCAGGGTTGATTCTCTGCATAGAACTTCACAGACACAGAACCTCAGGGGAACAAGTCATTTTCCTTAAAGGAGCTCTTCCTGTGCTGAAGATATAGCTTATCCCTTGGGCACTGGCTTTGCAAGCAGAAAGGGCAGAGTTCAAATCCTGAGCACCACGGGATTTGGATGGGGAAAAAAATACTTCTGAGGGTTCCAAACTTCCGTCTTCTCAAACTATTTGTTCTCCTCTGTCATTCAGTGAAATTGACACTGTTCAAGATCTACTATTTTCACCTGCAAGCAATTTCCATTGACACCTTTCAGCTCTCAGCTGCAGTCAAAGGGAGCACTGCTTCCCCAGTCACCTGCATGACTTAAGATTATGTGTTCCTTATCATCTTTCAACTCTCATTATTTCAGAGATTACATATCACACATCGCTATGCCATACTCATCTTTTTCCAGCAACTTCTCCAGATAGGCATTGTGCACCAGGTTGCAGTTGTTAGGTTGGAAATTAGGCGACTGTACGGGTAAACCTGTGTAGCCGAAACAAAGACCAGCCCACCAAATATGACCAGAAAGTTTGCAGCAAGGCGGATGGAAAGTTCTACTGACCTTCACACCCACCTGTCAATCAACAGGACCCACTCCCATTCCAGTCTATAAAAACTCTGGACAGCCAGGGCCACTTGTGATTTTCTCCAGGTCCCTATACCCCTGGGGGTCTGGAAATTTTGCCCGAGAGCCAAATTCCAATAAAGCTTGCTTTGGCCACTTTCTGTCGGCTGCTAACTGTGCCTGCCTGGTGCCGCCTAGACCCGCCAAGCTTACATTTGATGCCAAATCCCTGGAGGGTGTTTTCAGGCTTCCCCATGTCTTGGGGTTGAGACCCACCCCCTCCTCAGAAGAACCAGGGGGTATCATCCTGACCCACTCAGCTCTACTTTGTTCTGCTCCAACCTGCTTCAAAGTGTGGTAAGTTCCCTTGGTTTTCTTTCTTTCCCTTTTGCCACTCCAATTTCCCTTCCATTCTATGGAGGGTTCTGTTCCATTGGCATGCCATAAACCCTCTCTGTCCATCCAGCCCTGGTCGTCATAGAGATGTCTGGGCTTCCAGTTAGGCTCTTTGTCTGTCTTAGGACCCCAAGAGTTGAGAGACATCTCAAATTTTGGCCCACCCACTGTCTTCCTGATGTATGAAAGCCAGAACTGGGATGTCTCTTCTGCTTCTGTACATCTCTCTGGGTAAAATTGGATGGCTAATGGGAAATACCAGGAGCCATTAGACCCCAAAATCCCTTTGCGGTGTATCCACTGTAATTTTACTAAACTTTCCAAAGGGACTTTCCAATGACTTAAGCTGTAGGCGGCTAGATTTTCATTCAAGCCTCAGTATGTTTTAGATCTCAAGATGGCCACCAAAAGGCACTCGCAACAATTCAGTAGCTTTCTTTTTTAATTTGGCACTCACCTTCTTCTGCCTGCTCCACCACTCACATTCTCCTCCCCAAGCAGTTCCAAACCCCTACTGTCTCCATGGTCTAACCAGAACTCCACCTCCTCTTCCTGTCCTCCTCCAGCCGAAAACTTGCCCTGCTTCCTTCTCGGAGCCCTCCCACTTCCCCTTCCACCTCCTCCTTCAGAACACCTCTCTGCCTAGTCTATCCCCTCCTCCCGTCAGCACTAACATGCAACTTTATTAGATTCTCCCACTGCCTAACCAGAGCTTCTTTATTCTCTCCAGGAAATAGCTAGTGCAAAAGGGTTATGTGAATCTAAGTTCCATTCTCTTTTAGGTTCTTTCTCTGCTGATTCCTCTACTTATATTAAGAAATTTAAGTATCTTTCCCAAACTTATAGTCTTAATACCCTTTCTTCCACTCCCAGTATCCAACAGGCAACACAGGACCATGCTAATCAAGCCCATTTAATGGACATAACTTCACCCACAGGGGCAGGTTCCAATAACTGAGCCATACTGGAACTATCAGAAAGGCCAGCAAGGCCACCGTTACTATGCTTGCATGGTCCAATACCTCATAACAGGCATGCAAGCAGTCTCCAATAAGGTGGTACACTTTGATAAACTGAGTAAAATTACCAAGAATCGAGATGAGAATCCAGCTCTGTTTCTTAACTGCCTTACAGAGGCCCTTACTAGATATACTAAACTGGACCCTAAATCTCCCTCTGGGGCTACAGTGCTAGCAATCTACTTCATTTTTCAATCAGCCCCTAATATAAGAAAAAAGCTCAAGCGAGCTGAGGAGTGCCATAAAACCCCTATCCAAGTTCTAATGAAAATGGCCTTTAAAGTCTGTAACACCCAAAAAATTAGCTGAATTAGCCAGGCAATCTCTTTTACAGAAAAAGGTGACACTCCAATCCCAAGCCTTGGTAGCTGCCCTGCAGTCTGTGACTCCAGTGAGAGCTCCAAAGGGGAGCCAGCAATCCTCTCCGCAAGGGGCCTGCTTCAAGTGCAAACGTGAAGGTCACTGGCTCCTCAGTGTCCAAACCCACAGCCCCCCTCCAGGCCATGTCCCACCTGCAAACAAGCAGGACACTGGAAGAGTGACTGCCCTATGGCCAGTCTCTCCCCAGAGTCTCTACGCAGAGATGTGGCCAGCCAGGCAATCCCTTCCCATGAGATTTTAGGACTCACAGAAGACTAAAGGAGCCCAAACTTGAGGACTCCTATAACCCTAGCCAGGCCCAAAGTGAAAGCTCCAGGTAAAGGGTAAGTCCATAATTTTTCTTGTGGACATGGGGGCCACCTATTCGGTCTTTCCTGCCCACTCTAAGCCTTTATTTCCTTCCCAGGTTTCAGTTATGGGAATTGATGAAAAACCCTCCTTCCCAAGCAGAATGAGAACATGGCTAAATTAGCCTGTGCTCTAGAGGTACATCCTTTTACGTACCCATTCCTAGTTATTCCCTCCTATCCATGCCCCTCCTAGGAAGCGATGTTCTCCAACCCTTGGAAACCACCCTACAGCTCCTTCCCAGGCACACTGCTAGTGTTTACCTTCATCTACCTATGTTTCATACATTCTCTAGTGCCCCCACACCACCTACCCTACCATTGACCCCCAAGTCTGGGACACCTCCAAGCCAGTCATAGCTTCCCACCACAAGCCAGTCCTTATCGAACTAAAACCTCAAGCTATGTTTCCTTCACGTCCCCAGTTTCCAATTTTCTGTATTCACAGGAAAGGACTTAAACCCATTAAAGACCAGTTGCTTACTCAGGGACTTCTTATCCCTTCTGACTCCCCTTGTAATACCCCTATATGCCAGTACATAAACCGTCAGAAACCTATTGCTTGCTCCAGGATCTCCATCAAATTAATGTAGTTATTCCCATCCACCCAGTAGTACCTAACCTTTACACCCTTCTTTACCACATCCTCCCTTCTACCAACCACTTCACAGTCCTACATCTCAAAGATGCATTCTTTCTTTTATTTTGATTTTTTTATTGAAACAAATGGGATATGTTATTTCTGTTTGCACATGGAGTAGCAGCATATGATTTGCATAATCATACATTTACATAGGGTAATGATGTTTGATTCATTGTTATTTTTTCCTACCCCCCACCCCTCCAACCCCTCTTTTCCCTCTATACATTCCATCCTTTCTACATTCTTACCCCCTCCCATCCCCCATTATGTGTCATCATCCGCTTATCAGCGAGATGATTCTTCCTTTGGTTTTCTGAGATTAGCTTATCTCATTTAGCATGATATTGTCCAATTTCATCAATTTGCCTGAAAATGCCATAGGTTTATTATTCTTTATGATGAGTAATATTCCATTGTATATATATACCACAGTTTTTTATCCATTCATCAATTGAAGGACATCTAGGTTGGTTCCACAATCTGGCTATTGTGAAATGAGCAGCTATGAACATTGATGTGGCTGTATCTCTGTAGTATGCTGATTTTAGACCTTTGGGTATAGGCCAAGGAGTGGGATAGCTGGGTCAAATGGTGAGTCCATAATAAGTTTTCTAAGGAATCTCCACACTGCTTTCCAGAGTGGCTGCACTAATTTGCCACCCGACCAGCAATGTATGAGTGTACCTTTTTTCCCCACATCCTCTCCAACACCTATTGTTGCTTGTATTCTTGATAATCGCCATACTAATTGGGGTGAGATGGAATCTTAGTGTAGTTTTGATTTGCATTTCTCTTATCACTAAAGATGGTGAACATTTTGTCATATGTTTGTTGATTGCTTATAGATCTTCTTCTGTGTAGCGTCTGTTCATATCCTTAGCCCATTTGTTTGATTGGGTTATTTGTATTCTTGGTGTAGAGTTTTTTGAGTTCTTTATATATTCTGGAAATTAGTGATCTATCTGAAGTATGAGTGGCAAAGTTATTCTCCCACTCTGTAGGCTCTTTCTTCGCATTGCTGATAGTTTCCTTTGCTGAGAGAAAGCTATTTAGTTTGAATCAATCCCAGTTATTAAGTCTTCCTTTTATTTCTTGTGCTACATGAGTCCTGTTAAGGAAGTTGATTCTAAATCAACAAGTTGAAGATTTGGACCTACTTTTTATTCTATAAGATGCAGGGTATCTGGTTTGATTTCAAGGTCCTTGATCCATTGTGAGTTGATTTTTATGCAGTGTGAGAGATGGGGATTTAGTTTCATTCTGTTGCATATGGATTTCCAGTTTTCCCAGCAAAATTTGCTGAAGAGGCTCTCTTTTCTCCATTGCATATTTTTGGCACCTTTGTCTAGTTTGAGAAAATTGTATTTATTTGGGATTGTGTCCATGTCCTATATTCTGTACCATCGACCTACCTGTCTATTTTGGTGTCAATACCATGCCGTTTTTGTTACTATTGCTTTGTAGTAGAATTGAAGTTCTGGCATTGTGATACCTCTGTTTCATTCCTCCTGCTAAGGATTGCTTTAGCTATTGTGAGTTTCTTATTCTTCCAGATGAATTTTATGATTGCTGGCTCTATTTCTGTAAGTTACATCATTGGGATTTTAATTGGAATTGCATTGAATCTGTATAGCACTTTTGGTAGTATGGCCATTTTGACAATATTAATTCTGCCTATCCAAGAACATGGGAGATCGTTCCATCTTCTAAGGTCTTCCTCAATTTCTTGCTTCAATGTTTTGTAGTTTTCATTGTACAGATCTTTTAACTCTTTAGTTATATTGATACCCAAGTATTTTATTATTTGAGGCTATTGCAAATGGAGTTGTTTCCCGCATTTCCCTTTCAGATGTTTCATTGCTTGTGCATAAAAAATGGTTTACATTTATGGGTGTTGATTTTATAACCTACTATTTGGCTGAATTCATTGATGAGGTCAAGAAATTTTCTAGAAGAGTTTTTTGGATCCTCTAAATATATAGGATCCAGCAAATAGTGACAGCTTAAGTTCCTCTTTTTGTTTCCATAACCCTTTATTTTTTTTAGTCTGCCTAATTGCTCTGGCTAGAGTTTCAAAGAAAATGTTGAATAGAAATGTTGAAAGAGGACATCTGTGTCTTGTTACCATTTTTAAGAGAAAGGTTTCAGTTTTTCTCCATTAAGAATGATGTTGGCCATTGGCTTAGCATAAATAGCCTGTACAATATTCAGGTATGTTTCTACTATCCCTATTTTTTCTAGTGTTTTGAGCATGAAGGGGTGATGTATTTTGTCAAATGCTTTTTCTGCATCAATTGAAATAACCATATGATTCTTATCCTTATGTCTATTGACATGATGGATTATGTTTATTGATTTAGGGATGTTAAACCATCCTTGCATTCCAGGGATGAACCTCACTTGATCCTGGTGCATGGTTTTCTTAATAAGTTTTTGGATACAGTTTGCCAATATTTTGTTAAGGATCTTTGCATCTATATGCACAGAGATATTGTTCTAAAATTTTCTTTCTTTGATATGTCTTTGCCTGGTTTGGGTATGAGGGTAATATTAACTTCATAGAATGAGTTTTGTAGGGTACCCTCCTTTTCTATTTCCTGGAAAACTTTGAGAAGTATTGGAATATGATCTTTGAAGGTGTAGTAGAACTTGGCTGTGAATTCATCTGGTCCTAAGGTTTTCTTGGATAATAGGTTTTTAATGGCTTCTTCTATTTCATTGCTTGATATTGATCTGTATAAATTGTGTATGTCCTCCTGGTTCAGTTTGGGAGGAGCATATGTCTCTGGAAATTTGTCAATGTCTTCAGTAGTTTTTGTTTTTTGTAGTACAGATTTTCAAAGTATGTTCTCATTATGTTCTGTATCTCAGTGGTGTCGTGATATTTCCTTTGCCATCACAAATTTTAGTAACTTGAGTTTTCTTTCCTCTTCTCCTTGTTAGTGTGGCTAAGGGTTTGTCTATTTTGTTTACTTTTTCAAAGAACCAACTTGTTGTTTCATCAATTTTTTGAATTGTTTCTTTTGTTTCAATTTCATTTATTTTAGCTGATTTTTAAATATTTCCTGTCTTCTACTACTTTTGTTGTTATTCTGTTCTTCTTTTCCTAAGGCTTAAGTTGTAATATTAGGTAATTTAGTTGTTGACTTTTCATTCTTTTCTGGAATGCGCTCCACACAATGAATTTTCCTCTTAGTACCGCTTTCATAGTGTCCCAGAGATTTTGATATGTTGTATCATCATTCTCATTGACCTCTAAGAATTTTTTTTATCTCCTTCCTGATATTTTCTGTTATCCATGTTTCATTCAATAGTATATTATTTAGTCTCCAGTTGTTGAGGAAATTTCTGTTTTTTATTTTGTCATTGATTTCTACTCTCAGTCCATTATGATCTGCTTGAACACAAGGCAGTATCTCCAGTTTTTTACATTTCCTGAGTGCTGTTTTGGGGCATAACATATGGTCTGTTTTCGAGACGGTTCCATGTGCTGCTGAGAAGAAAGTGAATCCACTCGTTGATGGATGGAATATTCTATATATGTCTATTAAGTCAAGGTTATTGATTGTGTTATTGATTTCTATGGTTTCGTCAGTTGGTTTTTGTTTGGAAGCTCTATCTAGTGGTGACAGCAGTGCATTAAAGTCACCCAGAATTATTGTGTTGTGGTCGATTTGATTCTTGAAGTTGAGAAGGATTTGTTTGATATACAGGGATGCACCATTGTTTGGGGCATAAATATTTACTGTCATTTTGTCTTCCTGATTTATGTTCCCTTAAGCAGTATGAAATGTCCTTCTTTATCCCTTCTGACTATCTTTGGCTTGAAGTCCAATTTGTCTGATATAAGGATGGAAACTCCCACCTTTTTACTGAGTCCATGTGCATGGTATGTTTTTTTCTATTCTTTCACCTTTAGTCTGTGGATGTTTTTTTCTGTGAGATGGATCTTTTGTCAAAGATGTGTTATTTACAGTTCCCCTTCACTCTGACTCCTATTACCTCTTTGTCTTCACATGGGAGGATCCTACATCATTTAGGTCTCAACAGCTGACATGGACAGTTTTACCCCAAGGATTCTGGGACAGTTCTTACCTTTTTGGGCAAGGCTTAGCTCAGGATTTGGCTACTTGTGACTTGGGAAATAGCACAATCCTACATATGTGGATGACCTCCTCCTCCTCCTATGCAGCCCATCACTCAAGGCCTCCCAAACTCACACTGTCCAGCTCCTTAACTCCCTAGGGTCTCAAGGCTTTCGAGTCTTTCCAGCCAAAACCATACTCACAACCCCTTCAGTCACATATTTGGGCATACTCCTCACTCCTACCTCTAAGAGTCTCACAACAGACAGAATTCAAGCCCTGCACAACTTACAGCTGCCAGAAATGGCAGATTACATTCTCTCCTTTCTGGGTTTAGGTGTTTTTTTTTTTTTTTTGTAGACACTGGGTCCCTAATTTTGCACTTCTTGCCAAACCCCTATATCAGGCAGCAAATAAGATTCCATATGGGTCCCTTACCTCCCCCGAGATGATAGCTAACTCTTTTTAAAAGCTCAAGGATGCTCTCACGTCCTCCTCTGCTCTATCTCCCCAACTGTATCCATCCGTTCCACCTCTTCACAGATGAAAAACAGGGTGTTGCCACTGGCTTCCTCATGCAGCCAACAGGACCTTCTTACAGACCAGTGGCATGTCTCTCCAGGCAGCTTGATTCCATGATTTGTGGGTGGCTACCATGTCTCCAAGCACTGGCAACAGCAGCTTAACTAAGTACGGAAGCTCTAAAACTCACCCTACTTCAACTAGTAACTGTGTTTTCCACCCATCAACTGCAGGACTTCTTAAACCATAAACCCCTTCCACACTCACAGGTGCTACAGATGCTATGTTCACCTCGTGAAGACCTCTTCAATTACACACTCCCCTCACCTAACATTGCCCCAGCCTGCAGGACATCAACGGGTACCTGGAGGGGGGTGCTGGGATTGAAAGAGACAAGAGACACGAGAAATGGAGACAAGACAAAAGCCTGATCAAGTCTCGTTTATTAGAGGAATTAACACAGTTAATATAAAGTACAGAAACCAGAGTAAAGCGCGCGAAGACAAGACTAGTCTCGCGCCAGAACTCCAATAAGGAAGTGTAATTGTCCAATCATGAAGCACCACGCAATCTAGTGTGATGCACCTGGTATAGTCTGACAGGTGTGTAAACAGGTAATGGCACGCCCCGCCAACATCTGGCAGGCGCCATCTTAGTTCAGCATGAGGTGCAGCAGGGGCGTGACCATGAGTCAAAGCGCCTGACCATGAGCCAAGGCGCCTGACCATGAGCCAAGGCACGTGACCTTTAGGCAAGGCAGGGCGCGTGACCTGTCAGCTCCGGACATAACATAATCATTTTTGTAGATGGCAGTTATGTGCTGGGTCCCGACGGATGTTGTAAAGCTGCCTATGCAGTTGTCACCACCACCTCAGTTCTGGAATCCAATTGCCTTCCAGAAGGGACCATTTCCCAAAAGGCTGAACTCTTTACTCTGATCAGGGCTCTAACTTTATCCATAGGTGAACAGGTCAACATCTACACAAATTCCAAATATGCCTTCCTGCTTGCTTACTCAAATTAAGCTATATGGAAGGAGTGTGAATTTTTCACCACAAAGTGCTCACCAGATATGAAAGAAAAACAGAAGGTTCTAAGTATGGGAATGTATTCAGTAGAAAGTAAAAGAATGTTTCTAGGTAAAAAAGTTATTGTGTGATGCAATATATGAGGGTCAAACCAAGTGCTAAGAAAGTCTGTGTAAGTAAAGGGCAAATTTAAACAAGTTTGCAGATAACTAAGTTGGTTATATGTACATGAGGCAGGCTATGGCCTAATTCCTAGGAATGTTTCTGTGCAGGGGCACAAGATGCCTGGCTGCTGTGGCAGTACCCTCACTGGGGAGGCTCTATGCAGGAATCCTATCAGCTCTGACATTGATCGCAGGCACACAGCTCTCAGGCAGGAAGGAATTTCTTTGCCAGATAACCAGTGTTTCCTCAGTTCCCTTATCTGGTTCCTGCCTACCTTGCAGTAACTTTGGACAGTGGACTTCCATGAAAGCAACACAGAGCTGCTAACATTGCACTTTGCAGCTGTAAAAAGGTACATAGATGTCCTAGTCTCTGTAACTTTTCTGAGAACAAGAATAATGCTTACATACTCTATAACCTGATAATAAGACATATATAAAGATTGCTGACATAACTCTTTAGAACTGTATTTGTATCAGAGAACACAGTTCCATCTGATCTCTGGTTAATCTTCAAAAGCTGCTTTGTGAAAAGCCCCTCCTTATGTGAAATAAGGCTCTGCCTCACCTGGCTGCATGTTAGAATGGCTCCAAAATAAGCAAGATTTAATTAATTTAAAGTTGTGTTCAAAAGTTTGATATTTGCTGTAAAGATTACTCTGATCTCAAACAGGGGATATAATAAATAACTCAGCCAGAATTCAGGATACCTATTGCACAAATGGAATAATTTACTGTTGGTGATTCCATTTTGTATTTTCTTTGTGAACTCTGTTGCATAATTAATATTTGCAGAAGTATTGCTCCAAGAGCAAACACTGTAAATTAACTTAAAATAGTAAGGCATGACTGATAGGACAGATAACATAAACCCCAATTAAATAAGGGGGGGTGAATAACTGTAAAATCATAGACATTGAAGTTAAATCCCAGCACTCTTACTTTATGACTGGTGAGATTAACTAGTTGGATGGTTAAGATTGAATTTAGAAATTGAGACTAAATACAGAGGCCAAAAAAGTCAATAACAGGTCAATTTGACCAGCTTGATCTTAGACACCTAACAAAACAGTTAAAACTGAAATATAGCCATTCTTTGGCAATTAAGAGAAAAAAGAGTTAAATGCAACCTAAGATGTAGACTTGCGTTAACCTCCATAGAATAAAGACTGGAAGATACAAGAGAGAAATTTTTAGGCAGATGTACCTGCTAACTATCAAGAGAAACTGCCAGAATTAGGAGCTTTTAATTAGTTTGAGGCCTACAGATCCTCCTAAACTACATAGGTAGACTTAATCTATGCTTGCTAGTGTGATTAGCTAGCCCTAAGTCACAGGAATATAGATATCTCTACTAAACACTGGTTATACCAACAAGAGGACTTAATTATTCAGTCACTGCAAACCAAAAGCTAGAAGAGCAACTCCAGAAGGCACTAGAGGAATCTGCTTCTTGTCCCTGACATCCCTGCAAAGATGAATAACATTTATTGTTCAAGTTTCCTTGCAGAACCGTTGAGTACTAGATCTGACAGCAAAGGGGGAACACATCTCTTCCTAAAAGAATGTTGTTGCTGCATCAATGAAATTGGTCTAATGAAAGCAATATTGATACTCTCAGATGTCTAAATAAAAGGCTGAAGGAAGAAGAATCAAATGACCCCTGGCCAGGACTGCAGAACTCCATTCTTGTCTCCACCTGGCAGACCCCTACCCTTAACCCCCTATTTTTGATAAGATTTCTGCTAATGATTGCTCCCTGTCTCTCAGGTTTGCCTGGAACAGCATGAGTGAGGTTGCCAGGGTGACATACAGCCAGATACTCCTACACTTTTATAGCCGCCTTCCCACTGACCTAAAACAGGAACATTTTCCTCCCCATGATGTCCCCTAAAATGCAGGAAGTAGCCAGATAGACTCAGCGCCAAAAAGGTCAGGATGATAAGTTGGAAATTAGGTGACTGTAGGGGGCAAATCTAAGCAGCCAGAACAAAGACTGGGACACCAAAGGAGAAGAGAAAGTTTGCCGCAAGGCGGATGAAAAGTTCCACTGACCTTCACACCCACCTGTCAGTCAACAGGACCCCCTCCCATCCCAGTCTATAAAAACCCTGGACAGCCAGGGCCACTTGTGATTTTCTCCAGGTCCCTATACCCCTGGGGGTCTGGAATTTCACCTGAGAGCCAAATTCCAATAAAGCTTGCTTTGGCCACTTTCTGTCCCATTTTATTTGGCCACTAACTGTGCCAGCCTGAGCTTACATTTGGTTCCCCCCCCCTGCAGAGACCTACCAAGCTTACAGCAGTGGCAGAAAATTCAAAAGGACACCTCACTGGCCCTTGCCAATTTCCAGGCTTTTTGGACACAATCCCAGACTGCCAATGAAGGTGACTTCCATACCTGAGCACTTTCCATGTGAAACACAAGATCTACTGGAAAACCAACATGTGAAGGCAAAAGACAGCCTGCCATGGCCCTAATTTTCCTACTCAGCTTTATTATGCATTGGCTTGATTATCACTTGATAAAACAATGGTAAGATTTGGGGCTGAATCCATGTTAGTTAGTGCTGATAGCATTCAGGAGAAATGGGAGAATTTACCACCTACTCTACCACTACCACTGGAGCTCCAGTGTTAAAAAGAACAGAGCACATGTAGAGAATCTTGTTAATTTTGATGGATGTCCTCAATAGATGCACTGTAGAAATGGGAAAAGCATATGTTGTTTTCATGTTTACACAGATCTTGGAATTATTGGATTGCACTTGGTAAGCTTAAAAAAAATTCATTGAGAGAACTCACACTGAAGGAAGAAACCAGTGACATTAGGCATGTTGCAGGTTGGTGGTGGGTAGAAGCAATTCCAGAAATAAAATGCAGTTGACATTTTGCCAATGCCTGTGGTACAAGTTTCCTGCTCTGTAATTCGGATCCCACATTTGGATCATCTTGAACCACTCCTGTTTTGATATTCAGGTTTTGCCCATGTTGGGTCTTCACTTTTGTCTTTTCATCATAGCTCTTTCAGCACAGTACATGTTCCTATCTGGAGTTATGTCATGTGATGCTGTGTTCCTCATGCCATCAGCAGGTTCTCATATGATCCACTGGCTTATAGGTGGCATTCTCCTGGGGCTGCTAAGAGGACTGTTGGAAATTTTCCACAGGGCCTTGTGCCAGGCAGGCTCTAGTCTGCTCAGGAGAATGAACACATGTGTGATTACAGATAGGCCAGATATCTCTGCATCTCAAGGTGAGTTTACATGGCCTTGGAATTTCCAAGCAGGTAAATTTCTGAGTGCAGCCTAGTTGTAAGGCCAGAGCCAAAGAAGTATGGCTTTGCAGCTATAGTGAGCACAGAATATCTCTCCTGGCATGTCAGCACCATCCTATCCTCCATCCGATATGCTGAGTAAATGACTCCCATGACTGAATATTAGCCTTCAGAAGAGGCACCACCTTCACCTAAAAGACCCACTTCCCAGGTTCCAACTGTCACCTGGCTTAACTTTCTAGGAAAAAAGAAACCATTGAAGCCAGAATTAAGGACAGATAGTGTAGAAATAGGGGATCCAGTGAAATCCAGGGAATGAAGCCATGAATCCATCTGTGTCTGGAAGTTGGAAACTTCCCTGGAAGAATGGAATGTCAAGGATCTCCGGAGCCCATTTATTACCAAATTTACCTGCCTTTATCAAGGACTGCAAGCATGGGGCTGCTAACAAATGCCGCCTGGGCCCTTAGCTGCCTGAATCACCTTGGCACTCCCCTGCCCATGGCTTCTCACTTAATGTAAAACCAAGCCTTGTCACTTAGGCAGGAAGAAGAGATAAGGGGGAGAGACCTGGAGAACAAAAGAGACTTTAACCTGTAAAAGATGTAGGGTGAGCTCACTTCTTGGGACTTCAGAACTTCAGCCATGGCCTCTTTCTTCCTGCCAGGAAAAGTCTGTATTATTACCTTTAAATAAAACCTGCTGAATATGCTTGCCTTGGCATGCCTCTCTAGTATTCAAACTTCAACATGAGAACAAGCACAACTTGTCACTGTCAAACGGTGGAATCACCATCAGAATTGGATGTGAAGTGTCACAATTCAAAGATTATCTAACCCACCATTCTCACTGCATGCTCCACTTCCCTAATTTCTCACCAGCCATGATTCCTTGTGATTGCTTGTGCCATAGGCAAGTTTCCCCACTAGGATATTCGGAGTGTGCCCAGTGCTGAAGGAGTGAGTTCAGAAGGAAATAGTGCTGGAGCCGATGCTCAGCTTGGTAATTCATGTGTTTCCTAGCACACCTCCACCCAGTCAGGCCCACTGGAACTGGTGGGGATAATTGCCTGCTGTCATGAGGCCTGGTGCAGCCAAACAAGTGCAGTGACATCTAGCGGTCTTGCAGCTTAGTGTGAGCTGTCAGGCTTCAGAGGAGTACCTTGTTCTCTCTGGTCCTGCAGGGATCCATGGACCACAGGGCTGTTCTCTCCTGGCCAAAGAGGTTAGAATCACATTTTGGAAAATCTCAGTTCCCTGGCACTTGCTCCCTTCTTCTTGCCTCTGAGCATCACAACTGAGCTGGTGCTTGTTTCCAATCTTGACCTGAAGTGGCCAGGAGTGGAAACTCTTCTGGGAACTGTGATGCCATCGTGCTGTCAGGCCTTTCCTCTGTGACCTCAGGTGGATTCCACGGTGTGGGCACCAGGTCACAGGAGCAACTCCTCAAACTCCATGTTGCACAAGGCCCAAAAAAACCCTCTGGGGGAGAAACCAACTGTTCTCCAACTGGAGTCTGGAATCCCCAGCCATTCCTACCCAACCTGCCTGATGCTTTACCCTTCCACCTGGATTACAGGAGCTCACCCTTTTTTGTTTTCATGTCACAGGAGCACTGGTAAACAAGTGAGGCATTGTCCTCAGTGTAACTGAATGCCACTGAATCCTGAGAGATCAGGAATATGAATTTCAGCACTCATCCTTCTCTAACAAATCTTGAGAGAAAATCCACAAACATACCAAGAAGAAGATTGAAATTGGAATAGGAATGTTTCCTTTCTGCCAGCAAATATGGGTCCTGGGTACCCAGAACCCAAGAGCCATCACCAAATGACTTTGTCTGTTTATATTTCCTGACATCTTCTGACTAAGTTGATGAGGCATTCCGTCATTGAAGGAAACTCCTTTCCCAGGAGAAAGGCCTTCTTCTACCTCACCCCTACCTCAGACGATAGGCAAGATCCACAACCATCCGTGACTTGTGCACTTTTCACAGCACTCTGCTGCTTAGAATTTTCCAAAGTAAAATGCCAAAAGGAAAATGAAAAGAAAAAAAAATCAAAGATGGTGTTAGTAGATTGTGAATATAATGGCTGGTGATTCAATGGGGAATGATCCCCAAAATCTCCTTTCATAATAACAACCTGAGCATATTCTAATACCCACATAGATTTGCCTCTCCTCATGCCCTGTCCTCCATGGATCACTGATATAAATTTCTGCTCATGGATCAGCTATAACCAGTTTCCTCAAGTAGAGATAGGATATTTCTTTCCCTCAGGACAAACCCCTAGATTGTGGGTCTTGAGATGCAATAAAGGTTATTTGCAAGATTGTTGTGAAAAGGAGAATTAAGAATTCCTTAGTCATTGATTGGCTTTGTCTAGGGTTTATTCTCTGCATAGGACTTCACAGATACAGAACTTCAGGGGATCAAGTCATATATTTTAAAGGAGCTCTTCCTGTCCTGACTATATAGCCCATCCTATAGGGCTCTGGCTTTGCAAGTGGTAAGTCTGGATTTCAAGTCCCCAGCATCATGGGATTCGGGAGATTAAAAAAAAACAAAATCAAAAACAAGAAAAAACATTTCTGAGGGTTCCAAACTTCCATCATCTCAAACTACATGTTCTCCTCTGTTATTCAGTGAAATTGACACTGTTCAAGATCTACTAGTTTCACCTTCAAGCAATTTCCATTGACACCTTTCAGCCCCCAGCTGCACTCAAAGGGAGCACTGCTTCCCCAGTCCCCTGCATGGCATTAGGGTACTTGTTCCTTCACATCTTTGGACTATCATCAGTTCAGATGTTTACATCTCACACATGACTATGATATGCCCATCTTTTTCCAGTAATTTCTCCAGATAGGCAATTTTCACCAGGTTGCAGTGGCAGGAAATTCAAAATGACACCTCACTGGCCCTTGCCAAATTCGTGTCTTTGTGGACATAATCCCAGACTGCCAAGAAGAGGACTTCCACATCTGAGCACTTTCCCTGTGAAACAAAAGTTCTACTGGAAAACCAACATGTAAAGGCAAAAGAGAGTTACCCCTGGCTCTGATTTTCCTAGTCATTTTTACTTCACATTGGTTTTCTTATGATTTGATGAAAAATTGTAGTGAAGCCAGAATTAAGGATAGGTTGTTAGTGTAGAAATAGGGGATCCAGTGAAATTGAGGAAATGAAGCCATGAATCCATCTGCGTCTGGAAGTTGGAAATGTCCCCTGGAAGAATGGAATGTCATGGATCTCCGGAGCCTATTGATTACCAAAATTACCTGCCTTTATCAAGGACTGCAAGCATGGGGCTGCTAACAAATGCCCCCTGAGCCCTTAGCTGCCTGAATCACCTTGGCCCTCCCCCTGCCTGTGGCTTCTCACTTAATGCAAAACCAGGCCTTGTCACTTAGGCAGGAAGGAGAGATAAGGGGGAGAGACCTGGAGAACAAAAGTGACTTTAACCTATAAAAGATGTAGGGTGAGCTCACTTCTTGGGACTTCAGAACATCAGCCATGGCCCCTTCTTCCTGCTGGGAATAGTCTGTATTATTACCTTTAAATAAAATCTGCCTAATATGATTGCCTTGGTCTGCTTCTCTAGTGTTCAATCTTCAACTTTAGAAGAAGCAGAACTCGTCACTGTTAAACGGAGGCATCAGATTTGGAGGTCCCACTGAGATTTATGTGGAGGCAAGTAAGCTTCTTTCTCCAGGCACACCACATATGTTTGAGGTGCATCTTTCTTTCTCTTTATTTTTGGAGGGCACATAGGCCACCCATCAGCTACTTAAACTCAGTTAGTGCAGCTGCCATTTTTCAAGACTCATGTGAGAGGTTTCTGACCTAGGCAGTTTACAATCACCTGCTCTGTACAGTCCAGGCATTTTGGAATCTGCCAAAGCCATTTGCTACTTTTCTGTCCAGGCCTGGAGCACAATTGCTGCCAGTACACACTGTCCCTTGTCCTGAACTTCCCAGGATGCATGGAGGTGGAAGAAGGGTTGGAACAACGTGGGGTTTTCTGGCCAGGGCTACTCTCAGGGGGGGCAGGGGGGGGACCCCTAAGGTCCCTCCCAACAGCCCTGAGGGGTAGGCAGGGTGATAGGTAGATGAATGTCACTGATGAAAAGCACCAATTACCTTTGCCTCCATATAGGTCATACAGTGCAGAACACTCCCACACATTCACTCTTTCCTGAATGGTCCCCTTCCCTTACCAGTCAGACATTAGGAATTTAATCTGTAGGATTAAGACCTGGGATGATTAGTATGGAAATGCCCAGGTTCCCTTTGTTCTCATAGTTAGCCTTCACTAGTCAGTCTATAGTCTCCCCATTACTGTTACTGTGCTTAAATTGGCTCAGTGTGTTCTCTTCAAGCTGCAAGAGGGAGGCATTTTAAAACCCCTCCTGTGAGACCCTCCAAGCAAAGGGTGTTTTACGCCTAACCAACCAATAGCTGTCCCCTCACCCTCCGGAGATTCCTTTAGGTGTACAGGGCAAAAAGATAGGCAAAAATGCACACTTTTTACTTTTGTCACTGTTTTCTTCATAATTAGGAGTTTATAGTGGCAGGGAGGAAAGCAGTAAGGCCCTTAAGTCTGAATCCTCCCAGGGTGTCTAGCACAGGGCAAATTAAGTCTCTAGCACTTTGCCAAAGAATACCAGAATTAACTTTGGCAAAGACACGTAGTGAGAGACAGGTTTTTCTGGACTGTAAGGAAGCTCAAATTTAGGGAGACATCCCTAATTCTTCTAACTCAGAAGGGAGTTTCTCTCTCAACAGTATTGCCAGGTTCATCACTAGCCTGCATACTATTAAATTGAAAATGATCAAGAAAAGTGCTTTTCATATGTTACCATGCTTGACATCAATAATCTCTACCATGAGAAGAGAAAGCCTTGAGGAATTACCTACTAAGGGAGGAAGATCAAGTGGGCCCTCCCAACTTACGACAGACAAAAGTTAATTTAGGGAAGTTTTTGGAGGATCCTAATAAATATTGAAATGTTTCAAAACTTATGCCAGGTATTTGATTTCACCTGGGAAATTATGCTATTAACCATCTAGATCACAGGCAGTTCCCAAAAACCATCCTAACTGGGATTCAGAAACCATCCTAACTGGGATTTGAATAATGAGTAGTATGCCTAAACAGAAAGAGCAGGAAAGTCCTGCTATTTTCACAGAGAGACTCAGGAAGGCAATAAGAAAACACACCACCCTGAATCCTGAATACATAAAAGGCCAACTAGTTTTAAGATACAAATTTCTCAATCAGTCAGCCCCAAATATTTAGAGGAATTTGGAAAAATTGGTACGTGGCCCTGATCAATCCTCAGATGAATTTCTCCAGCTTGCACCTTTCATTTTTTAATAGACATCAAAAAGAAAGAAAAGGGAGCAGAAAGACAAGAAAAATGACTTATTAAAGATTATTCAATATGACAGAAACTTTTAATGCCTTGCAATAGCCCATGCAGTTCACCCACTTTAGAAATTAAAAAGCAAACTGCCTAGTCCAAAACCTTAGAATAATGAAGCAGTAATTTTCCCCCACACTGTAGTTCTTACTCTGTTATCTGAAATTCCAGCTGCTGCTTAGTTTACTAAGTTAGATTTAAAAGATGGCTTTTCCTGTATATGTTAGACTCTGAATAGCAATTTCTGTTTGCCTTTGAGGAACCAGATAATGTGTCTTAACTAACCTAGACAGTGTTTTTTCAGGATTTACAGATGGCCTTCACCTGTTCCAGACAAACCTTAGCTAAGGACTTAACAAAGTTCAGAGATCAAACATCTGTGATTGTTCCCCAGTAAGTAAAGGACATCCTTTTTTTGACCCCACCCAGGAGGAATATCAAAAGGCCATTACAGAGCTCCTAAACTTCTTAGCTGATAGGAATTATAAGATCTCAAACTAAAGCTTAATTATGTCATCAACAGGTTCACTCCTACAGGAAATAGCCACCATAGGATAATATTCTGCCCCAGGAATATCAAAAAGGGTCCTTACTTCAAGATCCTGTCCTCAACTCACCTATGAAGCAAGATTTAACCTGTTTGTCAATGAGGGGAAAATAAATCCTGGATATGCAGCTATAGGCAGCTCAATAACCAATTACTTATCTCAGTGAGGAGCTTAGCATAGTAGCTTCATTCTCAAAAGTAATAGAAAATAAGGTCTCATAATTTTCTTTGACATCTAAGCCTGTCCAGATAGAAATGGCTAAAATGCCCTAGACACAAAGTTTCTGCTAAAACCTGTTAGCTCAGCTCCTTCCAGGTCTCAGTCAAGGTTAACATTGAAATGTAAATAGAGAAAGCCTGAAGGCTCAGTAGGAGACCAGTCTCAAACCCAGGAAAAAAAAGGTAAAAAGAGTCTTACCTAAACTCCAGCAAAAGTAAATTTTATGGTGCTTTACTAAAGTATTTAACGGCCATATCATTTTTCCAGGACTCTTGTTTTTTATGAATTCTACATTTTTTGAGCTCATGACATTTTTTTGAGTTGTATTTTTTTATTCAACTAGTTTTTGAACATCTGTTACATTGCAATGGAGATTCACCTATAAAATTACAAGGCCTTTTATTTTGCATTATTTGTATGTTGTGCTGTCTGATGTCATGTTTTGTCTGTATCAATGGAGAGTGCTCCTAAAATTAAAATTTAAAAATGAATCAAGATACTTTTAATTTACGTGATTTAAAAAGTTTCAATTCAAATTGGGTAAACTAATAAAAGTAAAATGTCCTTGAAAATAACTCAGAAGTCTCTAGGTGGTCAAGCTAATAAAATATTGATGTTAATAAAATGTCTAATATCAATTGTTTCTAGGACTTTTCTTCCACAGGAAAGAGGTGGCAAGTACTGTTAGTACACTTGTCTGATATCTTGGTTTTTACAAAATAAGTGAATTGGAGTTAACATGTATGGGATTACTCAAATGTGTTTATAGAGACTTCTGATTAATTTACAAAGTTAAAATACTAATTGTTAAATAATATCGAGTACTCTTAACTCCTTAAATTCCATGGGGTAACATACTTAAACATTATTGGTGTTTTCATAGATTGGTAAATAAAAAGGTTTTAAAATTGCTTAGTGTCTTTATCAAAAACAAGGCTACTAAAAATTAGGTCCTAATAGGTACAATTCTATATACAAAGGTTTCCAAAAGTTTCAACTGTGTTTCAATAAGAGTACTATAAATAACAAAATATTTAATTTTATTAAAATAGAGTAATTTATCTAAATTCAGAAATTACATAAGAGTTGTTTCAGAATGTGAACAAAAAGGGGTCAATAGATAGGAAAGGGAGAATAGAAGGTTCTGGGTATGGAAATATATTCAGTAAAAGGGAAAAGGAAATGTTTCTGGGTAAGAAAGTGCTTGTGTGATGAAATACATGAGGGTCTAAGTAAGTGCTAAGAAAATCTGTGTGTAACTAAAGGGCAAATTTCAACAAGTTTGCATGTAACTAAGTTGGTTGTATGTTTGTGAGACAGTTAAAGCTATTTAAGGTTTTTCCTAAGGTGAAATTCTAATGTTCTGATATAAACCAAAGTTTAATCTACATGGTAAAATGACATGGTAAAATGACAAGGATTTCTTAGAAACACTAATTTACTCTTAACTTTGTGTCTATTAAGTTTTGTTCTTTAGAACAATTAGTCTTAAAAATTGTGGTTCATACAATTATGGTTAAAAAACTGTTAGAGTATTATACTACATTACAGAGTCTAAATTTTTCTTTAAAATATAAATTTGGTAAGAAAAAAGTGTCAAGGTAATTGTGAAATGGGCACTATTTGTATATTAAGTGTGTTCATATTTTCCAGGTATACAAGTTTTTAAAGCAGGGAATCTATCAAGCTGCAATTCTCCAAATAAAACTTGTCTGTAATGGTAATATTAAACTTATAAAGAGTAAATTTTATTGGGGATTTATTTCTGTCATTTAATGTTCTATTATAGGACCTGTTATCAATAGGGTATATGTATAATTTGTTACTTTTTACACTGAGATAAAGAATTTTAAATGTAAATATATTTCTAAACGTTAGAGCCTGATTTGTTTAAAGGTTAATATTGTGAGACATTAAAGCATTTTGCAACTTTGTCACACAAAAGGAATGTAGAAAGCTCTCTCAGCCTTTCTTTAATTCATGCTTTACATATAATGCTAAATTATTAATTAAAGTTCATATAGACTCAGGAATCAATATATGTAAACTTCTTAAAATGACATTTAAGAAAGAAGCAAAGATCAACATCAGAATTAGAACACTTAAGATTTGTAAACAGCAACAGCTTACCTGAGATAAGGCTCTGCCTCCCACCTTACTGCATATTACAATGGCTCAAAAATAAGACAGACTTCAGCTTATTTAAAGTTATACTCAAAAGATTGGTTCTTGTTGTAAAGGTACTGTGATCTCAAATAGGGGATATAAGGTGGCTCTCAGTCAGAATTCAAGATAGCTATTATACAAGCTGGAAATATTTTTACTCTTGCTAATTTCTTTAGTAAAGCAGTTACCTGTTAATGTTTTGCAGAAGTAGCTGCTTCAAGAACACACAACCTAGGTAACTTGTGATAATAATCCATCACTTATAGAAGAAATAGTGGTAACTGCCAGTACTAATTCAGACTACAGTTAAATAAAAGGGTAAATAACTGTAAAGTTATAGACATTGAAGTTAAAATCCAGTACTGTTACATTATGACTGGTGACACTGGCTTGCTGGATAGTTAAGATCAAACTTAGAGATTGAGATTAATACAGAGGCCAAGAAAAAAGAAAACAGTATCTTGCCCTCAAAGTCATCCTGAACCCAGGGAAAAAGAGGACTTCTCTAAGGAGCATTGCAACTCTGGGTGGGTCACACATCCTCCTGATCGATCAAGGGGATTGATGAGGCCACTAGAGAATGAAAATTCAATCAGTACACCTGCTGCAGAGGAGGGTCATGGAAAAAGGGAGACACACCTAGTGCTTCCAAGGGAAGCCACCTCATCAAGGAGACCCTGCCTAACCAATGGCACTAATGGAGCTAAGAAGCTGCTCTTAAGTTCTCTATGAGTGACTCCTGTAGGAAATCAGCTGACTCTTTAACAAGATAGGAACAGGTCAATTTGACCAGCTTGATCTTAGACACCCAGCAAAAGAGTTAAAACCAAAATATAGCCATTATTGGACATTTAAAAGAAATAATAGTTGAATGTAACTTAAGATGTACACATGTGTGTTAGCCCACTGGAAGCTACAAATGAAAGAGTCTTGGGCAAATATGCCTGATAAGTATGAAGAGAAACTGCCAGAGTCAGAAATTTTTAGTCAGTTTACACAGGTAAGCTAAATTCAATTTGATGCTAGTATGATTATCTAGCCCTAAGTAACAGAAGTATAGAGATCTCTACTTAAAACACGCTATACCAATAAAGGGATATTTTATAAAAAACAGATGACATTAAGTAGCTTAACTATATTTTCTGGGGACATCAATGACATTAAGATTTAAATGTTGTGTTTACATTCCTGATAACCTGGAGAATGCTAAAGTTCTCAAATTTGTCCTCTCCAGCCTTTATTAGGCCTTGTTATGGGAACAATTTCTTCCACCTCCTGGTGAGAGATTGACTTCTGTCATCTTCACGATATTCATTGGCATGTTCCAGATGCTGCAACTTTTACTTTGTACTAATCTCATTTTAGTACTCATATCTCTTTTATCTTCTATCATAGAAGCACCCACGCCCAGATGACTTCACAACCCGCACTTCACCAACCAGACTTCTACCTTGGACCCCTCAATTGACCTGATTTTAAAAGGAAATTCCAAACTGCTTGCCCCTCACTGCCCCCTTTCAGCTTCAAAGCAGCCAGAATGATTGGCACCCCCTTTCCTCACAGAAGTAAGGAGTTCCTAAACCAAAAGGGAGGAATGAATTCAGAATTGGGGACAGGCAGTTAGTAATAGGGGATCAGGTAAAATTGAGGAAATGAAGACCATGAAAACCATCTGCTTCTGGAAGTTGGAATAGATTTTGTTAAGGACTGTGTAAGCACGGTCCACCCGATAGTGCTAAGACATAAATATGAGAGAATACTGGCCTCAGAGAATGAATATGTGTGATGCCTGAATGAGCATGATTCCTCAGTATGAACAACTAAAAAGGGGAATGTGAGAACAGGGTGACATCTGTAAAATCCCCCACAGTAAAGGGCATGCAAACACTAAGGAATGAGAAACTATCTTAATCACCAGGATGCAGGCTGTTGCCACAGTGCCCTCAAGAGCCAATACAGGAGAAATAGGACATGCTGGACACGGGCTTATCAAGGTTATTAAGAGATACCTGTTTGAGGAATGTGCAGCTGCCTGGGAACCTTATCTATCAAGGAGAGGGGGCCCAGCCCTGACTCATCTCCTGCATAGTTCACCCCTTCCCTCCTCCCTTCTTCCTCCAGGACTCAGACCCAGACCCCAAGAGCCATCACCACTTGACTTTGCCTGTTTATATTTCCTGACACCATCTGCCTAAGTTGATGAGGCATTCCCTCATTGAAGGAAACTGACATTTCCCAGGAGAAACACTTTCCTCTAACTCACCCCTACCTCATATGATAGGCAAGATCCAGAACAAGCACTGGCTTGTGCATTTTGCACATCACTCTGCTGCTTAGAATTTTCCAAAGTAAAATGCTAAAAGTTAAAAAAAAAAAAAAAGATCAAGGATGGTGTCAGTAGATTGTGAATGTAATGTCTGGGGATGGATGGTGAAAGATCCCCAAAATCTCCTTTCACACTAACAAACTGGGTATATTCTAATATCCACATAGTCCTGCTTCTCCTCCTGCCCTGTCCTCCATGGACCACTGATATAATTTTCAGGGATCAACCGGTTTCCTGTTTAAGTAAAGATAGGATAATTCTTTCCCCCTAGATTGTGGGTCTTGACATGCAAAAAAAAATGTTTTTTGCAAGATAGTTCTGAAAAGGAGAATTAAGAATTCTTTAATCATTGTTTGCCTTTGTCTACCATGCTTCTCTGCATAGGACTTCACAGACATGGAACCTGAGAGGATCTAATCATGAACATTAAAGAGCTGCTCCTATGCTGATGGTATAACCCATCCCTTATGGCTCTGGATTTGTGAGATGAATGCCTGGGGTTCAAATCTCCAGCACAGATTTTGGAAAAAAATATAAAAGGAAAAACACTTCTCAGGGTCCAAACCTTCTATCCTCCCAAGCTTTTTTTTTCTCCTCCATTAATCAACAGAATCAACACAGTTAACGATCTACAAGTTTCACCTGCAAGCAATTTCTATTGACACCTTTCAGCCCAGAGCTGCACTCAAAGAGAGCATTGTATCCCCAATCACCTGCATTTCTTATGAGAATGTGTTATTTCACATCTTTCAACTCTCATTAGTTAACAGGTTACATCTAACTCATGAGTATGCTATGGCCATCCTTTTCCAGCAAATTCTCCTGATAGGCAATGTGCACCAGGTTGCAGTAGCATGAAATTCAAAATGACACCTCGCTGGCCCTTGCCAATTTGGAGGTTCTTTGGAGTAATTCCAAGACTGCCAATTAAGAGGACTTCCACACCTGAGCACTTTCTATGTGAAACAAACAAACAAAAAAATAACTGGAATACCAATATGTGAAGACAAAAGACAGCCCTCCAGGCTGTGATTTCCTAGTCAGTTTTATTTTGTATTGACTTGCTTCTGACTTGATGAAAGATGGTAGGATTTGGGGCTGAATCCATGTTAGTTACTGCTGATAGCATTCAGGAGAAGTGGGAGAATTTACCACATACTCACGTTATCATTGGAGCTCCAGTGTCAAAAGGAAAAGAGCACTTGTAGAGACTCTTGTTAATTTTGGTGGAAGTTCTCAAAAATGCACTGTAGAAGTGGGAAAAGCATATGTTGTTCTCATGTTGTTTACCATGGATCTGGGAATTACTGGATTGTGCTTTGTAGGGAAGGGGAAAAAAAGCATTCATTGCAAGAACTTAAACCGAAAGAAGACATTAAGAGACATTAAGCATGTTGGAGGTTGGTGGTGGGTAGAAGCAAGTCAAGAAATAAAATTCACTTGACAATTTGCCAATGCCTGTGGAACAATTTTCCTGCTCAGCAAGTCTGATCCCACATTCGGATATTCTTGAACCACTCCTGTTTTGATATTCAGTTTTGGGTCTTCACTTTTGCCTATTAGCCTAGCTGCTTCTCTTTACATTTGTGATACTGTGGTGCTGTCTTTATTTTGAGAGTTTGGTTCAGTGCTGCATATTCCAAATTCAACTCATTTAAATTGTAGTTCATGGGTATAAGTGCTGTGATTGAAAGAAAGCCTTTTCATATGTTTCTCGTGCCAGAAAAATATGAATCAGCAAATATATAATCAGCTGTTCTTTGAGATCAGGAAGAAAGAGCCATGAGTTGGCAAGGGCTTTGAGGTCATTGCAAGGGGAATTAGGGTCTATAATGATGGTTTCTTTCAGAATAAACTGGCAAGTACTACTTCCTGTATTTATAAAGTATGTTGAATCTGAAGACATGTCATGGAATTTGAAGGTAGATGATGATGGCTGAATATTTTTAGAATGTCTCTTCAATGAAGTAGAATTTCTGCACCAACAGCCTTCTGCAACACATACATACACCGAAACACACATATACACATACACAAAGTAGTTCTCAAATAATTTTCCCAATGCTTAGGTTGTGTTTCTTAAAAATACCATTTCGAACATGAAAATATTTAATTATCATGAAATTTAGTTTAGCTACTTGTTATTTTCTGGTGTATGTAAGAATTCATTGCCAAGTTCAAGGTCATAAAAATTTACTACTTTATGCTGTGGTTGTGACTCAGTGGTAGAGTATTTGACATGTGTGAGGCACTGGGTTTAATTCACAAGACTACATATAAATAAATAAACAAAATGAAAATCCTTTGACTATTAAAATATTTTAAAAATTATTACTACCTTGTGTTCTCCAAAGGGATTCATACATTTTTAATGTTTTTAATTTTACATTGACAAAAGTCCTTTATTTTTTATATTTACTTCTCTATCAATCTGAAGAATGAACCCACGGCCTTACATATGCTAGGCAAGTGCTCTATCACTGAACTACAAACTCAACGAAGTATTTTATATATATAAGTTTTATATAAAGGTGTGATTGTTAGACTTAATTTTTGAATGTGATGTGAGGTGAGTTTGTATAAAACTTTTGCATGTGGATATTCATTTGCACAACACCATTAGTGACATTACTATCCTTTACCCTTTGTTTATGTTGTCAAAAATAAGCTGGCCACAAATGCATACATTTATTTTTGACATTCTCCAGATATCCTTACCTCCTTACCTATTATTACCAAATCATGTCTGGATTATGTAATGATTGTTGGGCTCCCACTCTACATCAGCTATTCTATCCATTTAGAATTACCATATATTGTTGAGAACAGTTTCTGTTTATAACCTAATTTTAAAGTTTTGTGTGGTAGTATCTTATTTTGTTTTCATCTTTTTTCTTTATTTTAAATTTTTGGGATTTTTTAAGTTGTAAGTGGACACACTAACTTTATTTTATTCTTTAATGTGGTGCTGATGGTTGAATCCACTGCCTCATGAATATGAGGCAAGTGCTCTACAATTTGATGAAACCCCAGGTACATATTGGATTCTTCAAGAATTGATGAATTCAGTTGGGAGGATTCCATAATTGTGCAGAATTCTAACTCTCAAGAAATCAGTGTCAAATGAGCAATTGTATACATGAATATATTATTTTAGTGTTTATTTTAGTCTTTATTCTGGTATATTTTTGGAGATAATACCTTTAATTCATCAACTAAGCCAATATTATATTGGGTGCCCCTCTAAGACACATTGTTTAAGTTTGCATTTGTGGTCTTCCATTGGGCTCAAGTGTGACCATGAGTAGTATATAATGCTAAATTCTATCATCTGTAAAATACAGGCAGTCTCATTACCTGTATTTGAGAGGTATTATATATGAAAGAAAATGATGTAACCAACATAAAAGTGTTTATTACATATAATGACCTTTAGAAATATTGGCCATTATGTTTTATTTATTCATTTGACCATACATGTACCTTCTGAGATTTTGAGGCAACTTCTCTTGTTCCCTCAAAAATTTCCTATAATATTAGAACATTTTATCAATACCTGTAGCAAGATCTTTCATGGTTTTTAATTTTTTTTCAAATACACACACTATCCACCTTATACCCCTGCTATTATCATCACTACAATAACTGTCCGAAGTGAGCCAAATGGATTAATCAAATATTAGTAAGAAATATTATAATGATTTTTACTAAGTTATCTGGAATTGGGATAGAAATTAATATCACAGTTAAGCTACATTCAGAATCATTGAATTGTAAGGTTTTCACTAAATGAAAATAATTTTACCCAACCCTGGAAAATGGAACTTCAAAAAAGTCCCTATTTTCCTCTCATATATTATACAATTTTCTTGTTCAGAATCCCAATCTTAAACCTGCTACAGAAAATTTAGTGTTTATCTACTGACAAAATATTTCCTGTATAAGACATGTTTATACATTAATTCAAAAGTCTAAAATCATAGGTATGTATTTTACAACTATTTACAGACACATTAAAAATGACAGTCAACAGAAAATCATGTTTGATACTAAATCATTTCCCAATGTTTAGAAGATGTAGATCTATATGGCATGAAATGAAGAGAAATGAGAAAACTTACATATTCATGACCATGGGATACCCTTTAAAGATCCATGGTGATGTAAATACTTGGTTAAAATATTGAACTCTTGATTTTTCTTTAATTTTTAAATTGAAGCTACTATTTGTTTTTGGATATGGAATCCAGGATTATAATTCAACATGTGTATTCAGTGTATAGTGATCAAATTAGGGTAATTTTCATCTTCTCAAACGTTATAATTTTTATGTTGACACCTGCAAAGTCAATTCTGGTTATTTTTAATTGTATAAGAATCATTATAGACTGAATTCACACTCGTGTGCTATAAAACCTGAGTAGCTTTTCATTTTTAACTGTTTTTGACACTCGTTATTCACTATCTCATTCCCTTTTTTTTAGATTTTGGAATATTTTCTGTTTTTGGTTTCTCTGGGATCAATATTTTCAAGTTCAACACATGAATGCCAACATACAGTATTTGTGGAAAATGAAAATGCTCTATCACCACTAGGATAACACAATAATTTCCACAAGTAATGATCAGTTAAAGTAACACAATATTCTTCATTCACTCATTCAGTGTTTTGTGTCATATTTCATGATAATCCAGAAAAATTAACAAAAAATATAAATCAAATTTCCATATATGCCCAAGCTTTTTTGGGTCACTTTTGATTACTAGGATACAGTTGTCTTATTTCATGATATCCAAGAAAAAATAAATGACATATGCCCATTCTTAAAACTTTATTTTATGTATTTAAGAAATTTTAATGTGTATTTTATACACATTAAGTGGCTCCATGTTACCATGTAGTACATAATCTTTGGAAATTTTATTAGGCCAGGTAAAGTGGCACATTAGTAATTGAAATTTCTGAGGATACTTAGACAGCAGTATTGATTTTTCAAAGTTGGTCTCCATAATTTAGTAAGGCCCTAGGCAACTTCTAGAATCCCTATCTCAAAATAAATAAAATAAAATAAAATAAAATAAAAAGGCCTGGGTGTGTGGTTCAGTGGTTGAGCACCCTGGTGTCAATCCATCTTATAAAAAAAAAATAAGTAAAGATGTGTAGCAAGAGCAGTTGATGTGAACAGGGAGGGCTTTCTGAAGTGTGTAGGGAGATATCTTGGTGGTGTGTAGGAAAGTCTTTATGAGGTGTCAAGAGCAGGTTCCCTGAGGTTTGTAGTGAGGATATAACAGGTATATAGTGTGTGCCAGGTGAAGTGTATATGAGGGCTATATGAGGCCTGTAGGAGGTCTTCTTTATGTGTGTATGAGTGTTTCCTAAGGGAAGTAAGTAGGGCTACTTAAGAAGTATATGGAAGGTCTATACTTTGACTAGAAAAGGCACTAATAGGTGTAGTGAGTAATAGTGCACTGTGTGGTATTTAGTGAGGACTTGCAAAGGAGTAGAGTGAGGACTCAAGATTATAGGGGCAACTTTCTAAGTTGAGTAACGACTGCTGTTGTAGTGATTAGTAATCCCTGAGATGTATATGAAGGGCACACTGAGTTCTGGGAGGAGGTTTATCTTAGTTATTTAGGGAGAGTCATCTGAGATCAGTAGTGAGTTCTGTATGATATGCATAAAAATATACTATGCTTTTGAAATGACTCCTTGGTATCTGTGGGAGGGGCACCTGAGGTAATTAAGTATGACTCACTGAGGTATTGGTGAAAGAAAGGTTGAGATGAGCAGAGAGGGCTCACCAAGTTGTGTATGGAGGATTTTTGAGGTAAGTAATGAGAGTCTTACAAAAAAATGTGTCTTAAAGAGAGTGATTTCAATGTTAGCTCAGTTGATGTTTTTATAATATTGGGTCCAGAAATAAATCAGAATGAAGACAGTACTGAAATAATATGCTAATGTGTAACACCAACTCCATTGAGTTTCATTTCTTGAAAGCTTGGAATTTGCTCCCATCATACAATGTTCCCATTTGAATATAACAAAAATTAGAGAGTTTTCAATACTAAACTGGTGCATATTCAAGATGAGAAAGACAAGTAAATTATTACCCCAAAAACTCATGATGAAATTAAATACAAGAATCATTTTCAATAATACATAGTAGTTCTGAATGAATAGAAAAACTGATGTATAGTGGGATCAACACAATTATTACATAATACAGACATGATTTTGTAACAATAGGAAAAGGCACTTGGAGGGTGTCAAAGAGACTTGTGTACTAACGTGAGAAAAGCTTGTGTACACTTTCCAGATGGTAATTTTTTAGCCCTAGATTCATGAAGGTGATACTATTTGAAATAAAATGTTTTTCTTCATTTTTTCCTAAGATATATAATTTGTTAGTTCTTGCCCAAAATATGAATAGACCAATCAAGTATATGATTTTCATAGCCTAAGAAATACATTTTTGTCTGAAGTTTTTCTTGTGATATCAGCCAACACCATCCTTCTCTTTCACATCTAGAAGGGATGTATCACAATTCCTGCCATCTATCAAAACAAGAAATAGTAAAAAAAAAAAATTGAAATAAATTAAAAGATGCAAGGGGCAGTGGGAGGAGACTAGAGAGGACAGGGGTACAGATGAGAGTTCAGTGGACTTTTAACATGGGTAAAGTTTTAACCACAAAAGAAGCTTGCATATTAAAGCATAGAGTTCAATCAAAGAGAAATAAATCAAGCCTGACAAACAGGTGACCACCCCAACAGGAATCATACTATTCTCCACCTAGAAGATTTCTTAACAATGCATGATTCCAGGCTCTTGTGTCCAAAGTACATACATTTTTAAACTAGATTAGCTGTTTGTGGGGAAACAGTGATGGTAAGATCTCAGCAATAAATGGAACTAGGATATATTATTATTGTCTACTGTCAGCACAGCAAAAAGCCATATGGATTTTGTGCTTCCTCCATTAAACTGGAGACCTCAAGTTCAAAGGCCATTTCTCAATCCAAGTGACCAACATGATGAGTATACATATCTGACTAAAAATAGGGTTGTTTGGGTAATATTCTTTGAGAGTTTAGTGTCAAGAGCATAGAGAGGACTTGACAGTTACTTCCAGGTCCTGCTTTCAGAAGCTTGGTTGTGCACATGTGTGGCAAAATGACAAGTCTTAGACCCCTGTGTGAGTAGAGATTTGAATGTCTTTGTGGCTTTGTATGAGCTTGGGCAAAACCAATGTCTTCCATGTTCATCCAGTGTCAAATCACTCCTCCATTTTCCTTGTGGGCTCAATATGTGACTTCTGTATTTGTGTATGATTCTGACTGCATTTTTTGAGAATGGGGCAAGGTTGATCCACTCTACTATTTTGGAGACCATTTCCATAAGCCCTTGGGTGATGGGTATTAATCACCCAGCTGTCAAGGTCATAAAGGCCCTGTAAGTGCGCCCTGACAATCTCTCAGCTCTCACATACAGTCATGAATTCCAGATGAGTGATCCTACAGCTACCGCATCAGAAAAGAAGAAAGACTGTCTAGTGAGGATAACTTGATGGCACACATGTCTTCAAGGATGCAGGAAGTAAATAGGAAGATGCACTGAGTTCTAGGCATTAGGAACTTACATGATACCATTAGGAAAGAAAGGGTATCACTCTTTACTGTGGTCTGAATATTTCTGTGCTTCCAAAACTTGTATGTTGAAATCATAAACCCCCAAGGTGATGACAAGAAGTGAGGCCATGGAGGATATTAGGTCATTGGTATAAAGTCTCATGAATAGAATTATTGTTCTTCAAGAAAAAAAAATTACCCTCATCTCCCTTATTCTGAAGGAGGGAAGGAACTGAATCCTGTGGTTAACACTTGGAGAATTCTGAGATTGCAACTTCAGACAGACTCCCTTCTCTCAGACACAAACTGTCATGGAAATATGTACCACAGAGACAGGTTAGTAGTCAAAACAGACAAGGAAGAACACTCTAGAATTGGCCAGGCCATAGTAGGTTTGCAAGCAATCACAGCCATAGATAGAAGGGCCCTGCATGCTTCAGATAAGACCTTCTCCTCCCTGGGTCTCCATTCCCTGGCTCATCCAATAGCAAGCTGGACCTGAATATGGGAGATCCTCTGTGTTGGCTGGTGATATTCCCAGGAAATAGCATCTACACATCTCTTTACATCTGTATTTATTCTAGTCAATCATGAAGAAGAATGAAATTATGTCATTTTTGAAAAATTAATGAAACTGGAGAACATAATGCCAAGTGAAATAAGACAGAATCAGAGAAAAAAATCAAGTGTTTTCTCTCATATATGAAAGGAAGAATGAAAACTGAAATTAAAAATATATATATATATATATATAGGGGATTTCACCAAAATGGAAAGTCAGCAGTATAGTACAGACTCATGGGGAAGGAGTAGAGGGGAAAGTGAGGCACTGAGGAATGCAACTGATCAAAAGATGTTTTGCACATATATAAATATGAAACAATGGACAAACTATTAAGATAGTTATGACACACTAATAAAAATATATATTCTTGATACTAGTGATTGAACCCAGGGATGATTCTCTACTGTGTCACATCTCCAGTCCCCACTTTTTTCAATGATACTCACACTCTTTAAAAAGTTAACCTTTATTTTATTTCATTTTTATGTTGTTTTGAAGATTGAACACAGTGTCTGACTCATGCGAGGCAACCACTCTACTACTGAGTGGCAATCCAACTCCTACCCAGTCCATTTTTGCACTTTATTTTTAGGCAGGGTCTTACTAACTTGCTCAGAGCCTTGCCAAGTTTCTAAGACTGGCTTTGAATTAGTGGTTCTCATACCTCTGTCTCCTGACCACTGAAATTTTAAGTGTTCATCACTGTGCCCAGCTAAAAATATTTTTTTAAGTCATGTAAAATACAAAAGCCCAGATGGAATGTAACCTCGGTTGAAATCTACCACACCTTTAAAAAATAACACATGTCACTGCTTCCTCAACTATTCTATGAAACAGAAAGGGAAGGTAAGTGCTTCAAAATTTATTTATTGAAGCTGGAATTACACTGATGCCAAAACCAGGTAACAACAGGTCAACAAAAGAAAACTACAGACCCACATGCCTGATAACACAGTTGAAAAATTTTTAATAGAATTTTAGCAAATCATATACAAAAGCACATTAAGAAGACTGCAGATCAGGACTGAGTTGGTTTCATTCCATTGTGTAATGATGGTAATGTATATGGAAGTAAATAAATATAATTCTCCATATGAGTAGAATTAAAAAAAATCACATGATCATATCAATAGAGCCAGAGTAAGTCTTTTTAAAATATAGTGGCAATTCATAATATGACCGTTAAAAAACTAGGCTTAATAGGAACTTACCCCAACATCAAAAAGACTATATAGAACAAACTCAAATCCACTGTCATATGAAGCATGAAAATGTTAAAATAATTTCCTCCAAATTAGGAATAAGAAAATGATGTCTACTGTCTCCACTCCTATTTGATATAGAACATTAAATTTTGGCTACAGCAACTAGGCAAGAAAAGGAAATAAAGGAGATATATGGAGGGAAGATGTCAAATTATAACAGCAGATTATATAATCCTCTGCATAAAAGAACCAATATATTCCAACAGATCTCTATAGGAGATATATAAATTCAATCAAGGAACAGGATAGAAGATCAACATGAAAAAATCAATAGCTTTAAATCCAGTCAAAGAGGTGAACAAACTCTACAATCAAATTTATAGAACACCAAAAGTAGAAGAATCTAAAAGATGGAATGAACTTTAGTGGTCTTGGATGGGCAGGATTATTATTGGTAAAATGACTGTATTACCAAAAGCAATATGCAGAATCAATGTGAAACCATCAAGATACTATTAACATTCTTCAAAGTCCTAGAAAAAGTAGTACTAAAATTCACATGGAAGAATGAAAGACCTAAAATACCTAAACCCATAGAGAAATGAGTGCAATACTGGAGGCATCATGGTGACTTATGTCATGTTATACTACAGAGCTCTAGTAAAAACCCATTTTGGTATTGGCACCAAAGCAAACACAAAGATCAATGCAGTAGAATAGAAGGCTCCGGCTTATATTCATTTAATCTTGGGTGACAATGCCAAAAACATACACTTGAGAATAGGTACGTTTTACCACTTGTGCTAGAAAAACTGGGTGTCCATATGTAGAAGAGTTAAACTTTATCCCTATTTCTGATGCTGCAAACAAAATTAAACTCAAAGTAAATCAAAGACATAGGAATTATACCAGAAGCACTGCAGCTGCTAGAAAAATTATGGAATCCACACTCCAAAAGATTGCACAGGCACCAACTTCCTTAGAAAGGTTGATAAAGGTCAAAAAATAAAACTCATAATCAGTGATGGAACAACTACAAATTAAAAAGTCTCTGCACAGCAATAACATACAAGAAGCAATAAAGAACAGTGAAGACTCTATTGAAAAACAACATAGAGAATTGGAGAAAACTTTTCCAGCTACTCTCTCAGCAGATGATAATATCTAGAAGATATTTTGAGCTGAAAATAATTAACAGAATTCCCTCACAAAAACCCAAATGGTAAATGAGACAATGAACTAAATACACATTTATAAAATTTTAATTAAAAAGAAATACAAATGGTACACAATTACATAAAAATTTCTCCTTCTTCGGAAATCAGGGAAGTTCAAATCAAAACTCCACTGATTTTTTATTTCCAATTACAATGTCAAACATCATTAATATAAGTAATACTTAATCAGTGCTGACAAAGATGCAGATAAAGGACATTATACACTGTTGTTTGGATTGTCAATTAATACAATCTATACAATAGATTCTCAAAACTATGAAATTAACATATGAGTCATCAACATCCCTGCTGGTATTTATCCAAATATTTAAAGTCAGCACACTATAGCAATACATGCATATTTTTAGCACAGTAATTTACATTAACTTAGTTATGATATCAGACTGTGTGTTTATCAACAGGTGAACAGATAAGAATATATTATATGTATAAACATATTTTACAGTCATGAATAATAAAATTATATAATTTGCAGGAAAATGATGGAACTGGAGGTATTAAGTTATGGAACTTATTCAGTTTAAGTGAATAAGCCAGATTCAGAAAGACAACTATCAAATATGTGCTCCCATAGATGGAAGACTGAGAATTTAAAAAGGAAAAAATTAAAGAGTTTACACAAACAGAAGGAAGAAATGTAGAGTAGCAGAAGTGAGTGGGGGAAGGAGGAGGAGAAATAAATGGAAAGTACTGGGAATTCAAATTGACCAAGTTATTTTATTAGCATATAATTAATATGCCACAATGAATCATACATGAATAATTATTATGCACCAATTACACATTTTAAAAAATAATGGAAACCAAAGAGCTAAATACCATGGAACCATTGATTCTACCTATATCTTATTGGCCAGCACGTAGTCTTGGCTATTCCTAATTGCAAAGGTGGGAAAGGTAGGTTTTAATGTCATACAAAAAACAGAAACTAATTTTATGCACAGTAACTGATATTGCATCATCATATTTATGCCTCCAAAAATAACTGCTTCATTTATTCCCTTACAGATACCTCTTTAAAGTGTGATTTCTGGAACAGGCATGAAGCTGCTGCTGGGTGTCTACAAGTGAAGCAAAAACAGGCCAGTCCTCTCTGGCTTAGGGATCACTCACTGTGCAAAGGTACCTACTATCTATGTCTTCATTTAATTCCCGTGTGAGCCTTGGGATATATTTGGCATCAGCCCTATCCTACAGATGAGTAAACAGAGGCTTTGGGAGGTTAACAATCTATTCCAGTCTCTATAAATGTATAAAAAGCCAGAATTCAAATACATACTGATTCATTCCTTACCTTGGTCCTTTAAAATTTATTCTGTACTAGTCAATACATATGAGAATATTCCTGAAAGTCTTTATATATCTAATGTCTGATACATACTCTCTAGAGTTTATTATTTAACTGTTGGAACTCCAGACCTAATATCAGTGTTTTACTGTTTAATTCTGACAAATGGAGTTGGAGTCATTTTTTGTGTTAAAAATCAGGGAAACATCATCAAAGAAATTGGACTCACTTTCCAAAGTCATATGGCAAGTCCACAATAGAACAGTGGTGTGTACCTACACCTCACTACATCTCCAAAGAGCTCTTCAAGGCTCTAACCAAAACACTAACCAAAGTTGGGAATACACTGGACAATACTCTCCCATGGCTTTCCTGAGAAAACTTCCATGGACTGAGAGAGACAGAATTCCAGGAAGCATCTTGGTGAACAATGGGCCATGTCATGTCAGGGAGTATGATAGAGCCCAGGTGCTCAAATGCAGAGTTGTGACTGGGCCTGAATGGAGGCTGCATGTAGAGATGAACTTTTCACAGCACATGAAACCCTGGTCCTTCTGCTTCCCAGATGAGTCTGGTCTAATTGTGTATATGCTGGAATGCCTGTTCAAGTATTTATGGTCTTCTTCTATTTTATATCTCCCTCTCACATGGCCTTGGAAGTCTTATGGTTTGGTATTTGTTGTTAAATTTCTTTTGCACTACCCCAGATGCAATCACGTGGAATTATCCAGTATAGGTTACAGTATTCAATATATTTATTTAAATTTAGTTCAAGTTTCCAATTGTCTTTAGAACTAACTAATTTTTCATTTGTTAACACACCTACCTTAATTCTTCACATATCAATAATGGCTGTGATAAATAAGTTACTTCTGATTTCATCGACTGGAACATCAATTGAACTGCTTGCAATGATCATACCTTGGTTTGACTCTGGGTGTTAGGCCTCCACTTTTTCTTTAATACTTTTTGTATCTTCATATAAAGTAAACAAAAAACTTGGCCTAATTTTATATAGTTTCTCTCAGAGAAAGTGCAGGCCTCACTCTACCTCCATTACTGTGGATGAGGCCTAATGTTGCAGATAACTTAGAGTGAACTCAGACCTTGGGCTCTGCTTCAGTTCTATGTTCAATTTTCTGGAGATCTCTTCAACCAGTGACCTTGAACTCTGCCTCTATTTTTTATTTTTAATTTCATTTCTGATTGATTTTAATGTCTTAGAGCTTGAAAATAAACCCTGCCAGTTTGAAACTGATGACTTATGGACCCAAGAATACCCAAAAATACCTGCATGTGAGAACAAACTAGGGAAGAGAGGCCCATCAAACACTGTAAGAGAACCCTCAGAGCCTGGAAACCATGGGGGTACAAGGAGTCCCTCACCCCAAAGTAGAGGCATGGTAATTGTCGAATGTTTGGACTAATTGGATCTTAAGGCCAGAATGAGACTAACTGGAGTTGTCAAAATGATGGAGACATTATTCCAATCAAGATCTCTTTCCAGATGTATTCAAGAAACTCAGAGAAAAGGTTGGAGCCCAACTCTCCCTAGACTGCTTTTATCCAACAGGGAATAAAGTAAAATTTAGACAGGGGATATATTCAAGTAGGGAAGCCACAGTTCTGTGTTCACCAGTGGGATCTTATTACTGTTCTACAGACATTAAAATTACAGTCCTGCAGAGATAGAGGTTAAAAACATCTTTTCCTTAAAACTTACAGTTGTTTGGGCTCTCCTTAGCTACACAGATCCCTCCCCTGCCTCAGACTTCTGGGTTTCTGTGTGTCCTCAGATGCAGAATTATTGTGTCTTTAGGTCCAAAAATGTATGTGAAAGGAGAAAATTTAAGCCTACTAGTGTGGCTTCTGGTATCTGAAGAGGATATGTCAGATCCAACAGTACTACTCAGCACAGAGGACTGTGATTTGTATGGCAAAATGAAGATATTTTCTTCTAAGAATATTTGCTTCTTTAATTTAGATCACTTTAAAGTGAGTAATTTTTTTCATAGGGAATATCAAGTAATTTTATCTTCACATTTGTTTTTATTTGATGAGTTCTAGAGACACAAATTACATACAATATGTCATCTAGATATATTATATATTATTTGTATACATAGCATCTGAAAACCATAAGTTTTAAATTAGAATATTTATTAATAATAATTTTTCTACTGTCATCTTAATTCATAAAGAACTATTGATGTAAGGGACTCCTACAATTGGAATAACTATAAATTTTTAAATCTTTAGAAGGAAATGAGGTTTATGTTACAAACCTCATTTCACAAATGGGCATCTCACTTTGCTATAAACTACTTATATGTATTTTCTCATGTAGTCTTTGAACCCAATTTAATTGCATCAATTAAAAATTTTCTTATCCTGTACTCTATTAGTTAGGAAATGGCAAATGAGAGGACCATGATGCTAAGGTTTTGAAATACATTAAATATTTTAAAACATCAAATGATTACCTGGTAGTTCTCCATTTTTTGTTCCAAAATACCTGGGAATAAAATTCACAATATTTTGGAGGAAGAATATTTATGTTCATTAGTCCTTTATGTTTTAGTCACTAAAAAATACCCTTTTTAATTTCTGACATATTGAACATGTCTGAATCTAATTTATTTTTGAGGAACATTTAGGTCATATCCTGCCTTACTAATGCTACCTTTAAGATTTATTTCCCAAACTTGACTTTTTATGTTTTTTACATCAATTCATAAATGTCAGCCTATATCATTTTCTTATCACTAAGACATGAAGAACAAAATGATACAGAAAAGCCGAAGGTGTTGAAAAGGAAAACATGACTTGAATCTTCCATCACTACATCAATCAGAGAGATAGACTCTCCTGCAGGACTGCTTGGGTTTCCCAGAAATGACAGATTGTGGGTCTATAAAAAAGCACCTCTTGGACTTCTTGTTTCTTTAAATCAATGCGTTCTTTTCTAGTGACTTTTCTCAGAAGTTTACAATAGTGATAATATAAATATCATAGCTCTTAGTGTAAATCCTGAGCTGTACTTTATATCTGACAACTTACACAGGGAACCAATTATAACCTCTATTTCTCACCAGTAGGTGCCATTCATTTTCCAGAAACTTGTCCAGGGTTTTGCTGTTCATTTTGCTGGAGTTCATGAATTTTAAAACAGATTTGCTCACAGGAATAACATTGACTGGGTGATGCTTTTGCCTTTCCTGAGGTGCCTTTCATTTTTCCGTTTTCCATACATTTTCAGCACAAGTAATTTCCCAAGGTAGAAAGTGCTGCCTACATAAACCTCAGTCCCAATCCCAATTGCTTGAAGCAGGAGCAATCTCACCTGCCTTATCCCCATTATCTGTTTTTACCTTAATGAAGAGAAGGGGAGGATGAGATGATTGGCATCAGTGGTGAAGGTGAGCTGTATGCTAAACACAAACTAAAGCATATGCATCTACACATGTATAACTAAGTGGTGAGTAAATAATAGGTTTTGTGTATCACCTCATCCCAAAAGAGATGCAGGATTATGTTCACACTGCAGAAGAGAGAACAGATGTGTGCAATTTTCACAACTTCACCCTGAGCTCTGCCCATCCTTGAGGTCTTATGACCCTGAAACTTGCAACTGAGCCTACAGAGGAGTACCCTCCTAGAATTCTACTTCTGTCCTGTTGTCTAGCTCAACTCCACTGCCTGAGCAGTTCTCACTAGTATAGAGAAACATGTATGATCATGTATGAATAATACAGCCACGGTGATTGTAGGATGGCATACTGTCTAACATGACTCCCTCCTTGATCCAGATATTAAAGGGAGTATCCTTCAGTCTTTGCTATAAGCTATAACAAATAAAATTCTGAAATTTTTGGACATTTCTTTTTTCATGTGTGATGATTTATTCATCTACTTACTTAAACTTTTCTTCCTTTTACCAGATGTGGATTCTTCAAATGTGACCTATTTCAGAATTTCATGTTATATTCAATGTGATTTCTAATCCTTACACACATAATATTGAGTCTGAAAGCAGCTGCATTTCTCCAGTGCATAAAGCATCATATCAGTGTCTGGTACAAGAGAGCATCCAGATATGAAGTTGTCAGCATCACTCCTAAGACCCTTATTTGGATAGTATTTCTCATATAACTTGACTGATGGCAGAGAACTTTTGATCTTTTCCCTGATCTCTTAGAGTGTACTGTGCCAGTCTTCAGTGTGATGGATCACACCTGGGAAGGGACAAACCATAGAATTAACTCATATTTTTTAATGTTTTCCATTCCCCAGATGCTTTCTATCAATGGTATGTCATCATGGACATTATTATATAACTTTCTTTAAAATATCACTATAATATACTTATATTATTTTAGTAATATATATATTATATATATATATAACTTAATATGTATACTGTGCTGCATGTACTGATATGATTGTATTTTAAATCTGGAGGGAGCAGAATGACTAGAAATATATTTTTCTGGATTAACTGATGGCACTACTTGGAGAAAGAATAGTTGTGATTTGGATTACACCAAACTGTGTCCCTTCCTTTTGTGCCTTCTTCAGGAAAGAGTATATTTTTTTCTGTTACTTGCACAGAAATTCATTCAAAAGAGAATTTTCCACTGGGTTTAAGCAATGAACAAACAAATCCACGAAATCCTGAATATTATTGCAAATACATGGTACTTCACACATCTGCTTTTTATTATTCCTTTTTGTAAGGCTGCAGATTCCTTGGTCACACTGAACTTAATGTTATCCAATGGACTTGATGATTAAAATATTTTATTCAATGAGTGTAAGAATGTTTCATTTTTATAAGGCAGAAAATTTGAAAACATTTTAGAGATCTTGTATATCATAGAAATGATGTGATAGAATGCAACTATTTGTTTTGTTTCATAATACAATTTTTTTGAGAGAGGGCAATGTACAAACCTTCTCTATTTACTTATTGGTATGAGGGATTGAACTGATGTTTAGGGTTAACCATAAGTCACATACCCAAGTTTTTCTTGTTTTTCTTTTTCTGAGGTAGTGTCTTGCAAAATTGCCTAGACCTTAGCTAAGTTCTTTAGACTTGCTTTGAACTTGAAATCCTACTGTCTCAATATCCAATGCCTGGGTTAAACTGATTTTTATGAGTCAAATATTACATGTTAATATTTATCCATTTAAAATTATACTATAAGAAATGCCTACAATTATTTGGCTTATGTGAAAAAAATTTAAAACAAAGTGAAAACGGCATTTATATGTTCACTGATGTCATAAAAATGAGTTCTAAGTCCTAGTGAAAAAATGTGATCCATAAAACTTTGACATATATGGATATTTGACTTATATATTTCTAAACATTCTCTTGGACTTATCCTGGCAGACAAACCCAAAACACTGAATGAGGGAATGGAGCAAATTGTGTCATTTTACTGGATCATTATTTGGAAAGATTGTCTTTTCCTAGTAGTGGTAGAAAATTTTCATTTTCCCAAATATCACATGTTGACACTCATACACTGAAGCTGAAAAAGCTGATCACACACAAGTCGAGAAAAGAACAGCTTACTAGATCTTTAAAAAGTGTAATTAGATAGATTGTGGGTAAGATATATCAAAAAAGTTAAGATGGTAAATTATCTCAAATTTTATAGCACAATAGGGTGATTTGGCTATAATAATTACTTATACATTTCACATAATCAGTTTCCTGTTTTTTAACAAAAAAAGATAAAAATTGACAAGATTAAAATTTTCCTGATTTGATCACATCACACTATATACACATATTGAATTACAATTCTGCATCCCAAATACAAGTACAAATTGCAGGGAATTCAGTCACATCCAGTATGGATGAGAAAAGGATTAATAGGCAGAGGATGATGCTGGCTATAAATCTATTAATAACCCATAAACATCTAATCAATAAAAACTCAAGTGCTTATACCCTTTTCTATTGTGAGGGGGCATGATGGATCAGGCCAAACCAGATCTGGCCTCCAACAACATGGAGTAGCCCACCTCTCCTTTATTTATAGTCACAGGTAAAGGGGCCAAGACCACAAGGGACTGGCTTCTTCTGTGAGGAAAAGGATGGAGTGGAGTTAGGAAAACTATTTGCTTGGAGAACTAGCATATCAATCAGAATGTAAGACACTCCAACTCACAGGCACTTACTCCTTAGTCTACCTGCAACAATCTATCATTTCTGCCAGTGCCTGCATGTCAGTCTTCTGTATCCCATGGCTCATCCAATTCTGATTCTGCTAGGTATGGATGACTCACCACACAAATAATAGATTTTAATTAAAGTTAAAAATAACAAAAAATCAACACTTCAATATTTTAACTAAGTATTTACATCTCCTTAGATTTTCCCCCACATATATAACTATTTGACTTTTCTGGTTTCTGTTAATATCTTGACTTATAGATCTATATGTTCTAAAGAGTGAAAAAATGACAGTCTTCTATGGATAATTTTCTGACTGTTGTTTATCAATATGTTGTTGGAAATTATTGAAAATACATACCTACTTTTTAAGACACTTGAATGAAAACACAAACATGACTTGCATAGGAAACATTCCATTGGTAGATCGATGACAAATTTTCCATATCAAATTTATGCTTAGACTTCTGAACTGAAAAATTGTTTACATCATGCAGATGATGATTGGATTTCTTTTCAGGAACTATCTTTTAGACTTGGGTCAAAGTTTTGTTTTTAATTCAGGTTTTATTTTAACTGTGACTTAATTTACTATCCTACTTCTAGATGACTAAGTAGAAAACATGAGAATATGTTTCTACTAATATTTGATTACTGGACTTGCTTCACTTAGTATAGTTATTCTGGCGATGATAAAATCTTTTGCATAACTTGGGTAGATACAATGTGTTTTCAAAAATTTCCTAAATTACCAGCAATGATCTGACAACAGAGAGTGAGAAAATGTTCTAAAAGTGTGGAAATTTAATAAGACAGTAACAGAGGTAGTCATTATTAAAGGAATTAAGTGAAGTCTCCCAAATCAAATGTATGAGGGATGGCATAATAAAAATAATGGTCAATATATGTAGAGGTCATTATATTTCATAAACACTTTCACATTTACTACTTTATCTTCTTTCACACATAATATATATAGAATTAAGGAAAGATGTCTGATCATATTTTACAAATTAGTTGATCATTGTATAGCACCACAAACTGCTCAAGGTCACACTTGGGTTCAATTGAAGATCACAGATGCAATTCAAACAATGTGTTTTAGGGTAAATAATTCTAAAAGTTGGATTAGTTAATTTATGAAAGATATTAGTGCTTGTAATAAACAAGAATACAGATAGCAAAAGAATAATATACACATGTATATTATTACTACATTGAGATTCATTTCTTGAGAGAATTGAAATTCTCTATTATAATGCAATCTTCCTATTTGAATTCATAAATAATTGAAGACATTTAATATGTACATGGGGCTTAAAGAAGAAAAAGGAGAAAGTCAAGTAAGATACTACCTCAGAAATCTTCAATATTAGAGTATAACTGAGAATCACATTCAGTAATAAATAGTAGTTCTGAATGGATTGGAAAGCTTATATACAGTAGGAGCCCCACAATTGTTATATAATCCAGATATGATTGAGTAATAAAAGAAAAATGTCAGCTGGAAGATGTGAGAGGGATGTGAGTTCTGAGGTGAGAAAGAGGTGTGTTGAGGTGAATCCACACTTTCCTGATGATAATAGTACAGTCTGAGATTCATGAAGATAATACTTTTTGAAATAAATACTTTTTCTTTGTTTACTCCTAAGACATATATGCCATGATTCCTTAGCCAAGAGATGAAAAATACCAACCATGTTATTTTATTAGTCTAAGAAATGCATTTCTCTCTAAATTTCATATTGAAATATCAGTCAACACCATCCTTCTTCCCTTCCACATCTTCACTTTCCTTCTACAGCACAGGCTCAAGTCCACCAACCTCCTCATTGGTCTCTTGACCCTAATTCACACATGGATTATGGCAATTTTGGGATACATAGCTACAAATGCTTTTATGTCTCAGTATTTTGGGGATGACATCAAATATAAATCAATAATCTACTTGCACTGGTTTTCAAGGAGATTCTCCAAATGTGCCACCTGCCTCCTGAATTCTCTTTAGGTCATCATTTTCAGCCCGAGATTCTCCTGCTTGACAAAGTTCAAGCACAAATTCCTACATCATAGCTTGTTTTCTTGTTTTCCTGTGGTCTTGTACAGGTACTTAAGTGATAACTTATTATTATCTTCTACTGTTTTCCCCAATGTGTCCTCACACAATGCTCAATCCTGCAAAATTGTATGAATTAGTTACTTCCTTAGGCATTTATTTTCTGTATTAGGTGTATTCTTGTGTGTCTTTCTTACAGAATTCATAACCCTCTGAAATGGATACATGGTGATCCTCTTGTGTAGGCATAAGAGGCATTTCCAGGACCTTCAAAGCACAAGTCTTTCTCTGCAAGCACATCCCATGTACAGAGGACCACCTCAATCATCCTGTTTCTCACAAGCTTCTTTATGCTCATGTACAGTTTGGACACCATCTTCTCCTTCTGGTGAACTATATGGAAACATGACCCTGTTTGCTTTTCTATCCAGGTGATGAGAGCTAATGACTATGCCACGACCAATACTTCGCTGCTAATCTGTACTGAAAAATGACTTATTAACTTCTTCAAACCTTTTTTGGTCAGGATAGTACAAATTTAACTCCTGATCAAAATACAAATATAAATTCATATATCTATATAAGTTTTCCTATTGTGTCAATTCACTGTCTTCTCAACAATAAATCATGGCATACAGTATATGCTGTCTGAATTAAGTGAATATAGAGATATGCATGTTTTATTAAATCCATTACTTTGAAACATGTGAATAACAAATATGTCAAAGAAATGTCAATCATTTATCTTCATAAGATAACACAAGTGTTCAACATATCAGTTTGGTGTTAGCACATGACACTTATGAGGCAGGTTTTAACATCATGACCTAGGTTAGCCACTGAAAACACATTGAGTGTGTACAGCATGTTTTAATAAATGCTTAAATGAGCTGTACATGTCAATATTTATAGCCATAAATTACTAACTGATACATCAATTTTCTTTTCACTGATTTGCTAAAAATAATTGATTATATAGAAATGTTTGTCATATGCTCATGTTAACATTATTAATTATAATCCCTGGTGAAACAAAGTCAATGTCCAACAGCATATAAATGTATAAGCAAAACATGGCCTGGACATATCATGGAATATTATTCAACCCGGAACAAAAATTTAAAAATTCCTGAAGAAGTAATCTGTGCATTTGAATACATTATTGCAAGTGACATATCACTTACAAATTATCCAAAGCTGTAAGGCACTAATTTTGAAGGCAGAACTGAGAATTAAAAATCATGCAAACAGAAAATAGGATGAGAGTTACCAGAAGATGAGGAAGAGGTTAGTGAGGAGTTCTTATTTGATAGCCACAGAGGGATGGTTCAAGAAAAATAAAAGTGCTAGAGATGGATGGTATATGTTTTCACAATAGTATGAATGTGCCTACTGCCTCTGACCTGCATACGTAGGAAGCATCAAACTGTTGAACCAGAAGAATAAAACCAGGTCTGGCCTCTAAAATAATGTGTTGCACCCCGTGTATGTATAATATGTCAAAATACATGTTGCTGTCATGTGAATCTAAAAAAATCAATAAAACTATTCATTTGAAATAAAAATAAAGGATCAAAATGGTTAATTTTCTGTGATAAGCACAATACCATTATAAAATTTACCAAAAACCTTCTTTATGTTAAGTGAAATGTGCCTAGTACACAGGGAGAAACACCACATGTTCTCATTTATTTGTAGAAAATACTAAGAAAATCTAGTAGAAAAGAATGTAGTGTTGATCCCCAGAGAATGGGAAGAAGATAGGACAGATGGTAAGGGGCACCAAGAATCAAGTGGAGAAATCACTTCTGATACTTCTGTGGCAGAGTAAGGTAACTACTAGTGTAGCTACTTTAAAATGTGTTTCAAAATGAAATTCCTTGTACATAAAAACAATAATTGAAGGGATGAAAATACTTATTATGGTCGAATTACTACAAATTATACACATGTACTGAGTTACCATAATGTACCTGATAAAACATATATATATATATACACATATATATATATACATATACAAATAACTCTTTTTAAATGTGTATTTATATATATAAAGACATCTTATATATAAAGATATATATCTTATATAAAAAGATGTCTTTATATATGTATATATATATATACATATATAAGTACATCTTTGAAAAGAGTTTCCAGTAAACATTTAATCAACTGTGAACAAATTCTCTATAATAAAATGATTTTTACATGTCATGATTCTAAAAATGCCAAAATAATTTTAAAAAATTTCTTGCAGTTTTAAGACATTTTAGTGAGTTAGGTCTAAATCTTTTTTTGGGCAGCTTTTGAACCCTGCTGTGATTAACCACTGAGTCACTGAAACACATCCCCAGCCCTTTTCTATATTTAGTTTGAGACAGGGTCTCAATATGTTGTTTAGACCCTTGCTAAATTACTCCAGACTGGCCTTAGAGTTACAATCCTCCAACTTCAATGGTCCAGTTGCTGGGATTACATGTGTGTGTCACCTTGAAATTGATCCAAAGGAGGAGGTGTTCTTGTTATGATTTCAGTTAAGGAATAGTGTGTTCTGCTCAGTCTTTGAATGATACATTTTTTTAGGTACCAACAGTTTCTTAGTTTTCTGGGTAATATATTTCACATTAGGTCAAAACGTCAAATTTAGATTGTAGAGGAATACATGGAAAATTACTGGTCTTGAAACTTGTGCATAAAAATTTTGTATTTATTTAATTGTTTTAATAAGGAAAAGTAAAAGTATTAGAGTTTCTTTTCTAAATAGATTTAGTATTTTTGTCACTGCATATTTCAAATGGTGCATTATGGAAAATGTGGAAATTATACTGACATAATATCATTGCTCCTCTCTGGTAATTTTGCCTTTAAAATTATGACCTAAGAAACAACTGAAAACTTATATGTGTCATTTAATAGAGAAAACTCTCCTTGAACAATAATTCTTATTTTTGAAAATATGAATATCTAGTAGCTCATATTTTAACTAACATTGCTTAAAAACATTAAAAAGTATAAAATATGCAGTTACCAGAAAAGAAGTATTATAATCTCAAATTTCTAGAAACACCTAAAGTTTTATATTTCCATACCAATTACAATGATACACAATCTGTGCAGAAAGAGAAAAAAACTGACCTCAAATGCATTTCCTCCCATACTTTTACTCAACAATACACTTCTGACACCAGGAATGTGGCGTTTGTTATTTGTTGTTGTTGTAGTTGTTGTATTAGTTAATCTCACCTAACATGCAAGCAATGCTGCAGCTGTGGACACCAGCTGGGTCCACAGTTGGTGGACCCAGTTCAGTTCTTACACAAATTCAGTTCTTAGCCCACAGTATGTGGGCTCAATCTTGAAGACCACACCTTCCACACTGTAGATGCCAATCACAAACCCAGGTTGTAATGCCTGTGTTTCCGACCCACTGGCTATAAATCAGGGTTTGTACAGTCCCCCTCTCAGCTTTGTTTAACTTGCTTGAGCAACTCACAGAATGGAGAAAAACAAATTTACCTGTTTATTATTAAGAATACTAAAAAGGACACAGATGTAGAAATATGTAGGATAATATGGGGGAAGAGGCCTGGAGCTTCCATGTCCTCTCTAGGTGCCACACTCCAGGAATCTCCATCTGTTCAGTTGTCCAGAAAGTCTCTGAACCCAGCATTTTGGAGTTTTTTATAGAGGATTCATAATATAAGCACAATGAAAGCATGGATGACCATTGTTAAATATAAATGGAAAAGCATATGATCTAGTACTACTAGACTGGGTAGAAAAACACAGCACATCCTGTTGAGGATTTTCTTGGTATCGATGTGTAGCGATCATTTCTCCATCATATGGGGCAGGATTCTGACTGACATGAGGGTTATATGACCTACTATTAGACCAGAGATGTTAACAAATTTCTTTATGGCTAGATCCAAGACAGAGGAACATCAGAGACTCTATGACCTGCATTAGGAAAGAGAAATTCTAGTTTTTGAAACAGGATCACTATGAATATGTATATATGCATAGAGATATAGAGAGATAGATAGATATCTCACATGTGCAAATCACTGATTATAATTTGTACTGTTAGTATGTATTTATTTGTGTATGTGTGTGTATATGTATATATGAATATGTTACTAAAACACAATCAAGCATAGTGGTGCATGCCTGTAATCCCAGCTGCTTGGGAGGCTGAGGCAAAATGATCACAAGTTCAAGGGCTGTCTCAGCAAATTAATGAAATTCTGTTTCAAAACAAAGAAGACTGGAGATATTGTTGAGTGGAAGAGTGCTTTTCTAGTATGTGTAAGGCCTCAATCCCCAGCACTGCAAAAAAATGTAGTGCAAATTCACAAAAAAATGTAATTGCAAATGCATATTAATCATCATTTTCCCCATTTAATTATTCTTGCTTTGAAACAAAGAAGGCATTTTTTACATGGGCCTCAAAGGCTACTATAAACTTCATACTGGTGAAGAGTTAGGATTAGGGTTAGGGATAGGGTTAGGGTGAGGGTAAACCTCATGTTGTCAAATTAACTTCTCTACTTCATGGCTATTTGTGAACCTCATGTGCGCTATTCTGCCATATACACTTATTCAGATTTACAAACTCACTTGAGCCAGGCATTTTATCTTACCAATGATGGAAGTTTTGGGGGTCTCCTGAGCACTGCTGCCCTTCAGATCTTGAGCAGCAATCATGAACCACATCCTCAGAAACTGTCTCCTTTGGAAACCTGATATGAGCTATATGAGGAGCTTCCAGGAAAGAAAAATAATACAGAAATCACTGTGTCTTATAAGAGTAGCTATGTGCACCATACTAGGCACTGGTCAATGTCCAATGACACTGATACTATTGGGTATTGATCATAGCAACTAGAGGGTATAATGGACTTCTCACCACAATTTCTCCTTATCTTTTTCTCCTCTATTCCCTAAGTACAATTTTGAAAAGGAGTAAGTGGTCTGAATTCATTCAGGCATTTGTGTTTGCACAATATCCACAGGGTTATGTACTTGCACGTGGGTGGGTCTGTGGGTAAGCGCTTCCACCCCACCCCCATTTTACAGAGGAGAGCTTGTTTCACAGAAGGCCATTCCCTGTTTTATCCTCATTTATCCAGATTTAACATGAAAAGTAGGTCCAGGACACACTGGAACAGAACATCACACTGCCTGGTACCAGAAAGATCCCAAATCTCTCTTCCTTTCCAGTCAGTGGGCACCAAGTCCCAGAGCAGAATGAGGAATCTTGATCTGGAGTCCCTTTATCTCCCAACAACCCAGGGGTTTCAGCCCCCACAGCAGGGCACTCGCACCCTCAGTGAGTCCAAACACCTGGAGTTGGGGCCATGCTTTTCTCATCAAATGACCTGAATCTCTTAAAATGTCCTCCTGGTCACCATGATCAATATGATGATATCAGGTTACTGAGGTAACCACAATGAGCAAGATACTCCACACAGGAAATGCTTACAAAAAATCTTCCCCTCCCTTCCTCTGATTTAAAAATTTTCCTCCTTATGCAGGCTCCCATCTAAGATGAGTGTCAATTAGAAGAACTAGTCTGGTACACTACCAGTGAGCCAAATTCTGGTCCAGTGGTGGAAACAAAGAATGTATCTCTTAATAGGAATTTGTTTGCTTTAAAAATGGCCCTAGGGGAGAGTTATTTTTATAGAAAGGCAATGCAAGGTATATTAGGACTCTCGCATATGACCTAACCATCTGAGATCAAACATACAAAATTCACACACCATGCTATGTACTTTGCCATCCTTGGCAGAAAACTGAGAGACTGCCTTTATCTAATAATAATTAGAATAAATGACATAGGAACATTTTTGTAAATTTTATTTATTTATATATTTTTATTGTAAACAAATGGGTTACATGTTGTTTCTCTGTACATAGAATCAAGGCCCACCATTTGTGTAATCATAAATTTACATAGGGCAATGTTGTTTGATTCATTCTGTTATTTTTTCCATCCCCCACCCCTCCCACCACTTTTTTCCCTCTATACAGTCCTTCCTTCCTGCATTCTTGCCACCCACCTTAACCCTAACCCTAACGCTAACCCTTCCCAAATCCCATTACATGTCATCATCCGCTTATCAGTGAGGACATTTGTCCATTAGTTTAGAGATTGGCTTATCTCACTTACCATGATATTCTCCAATTTCATTCATATTCCTGCAAATGCCATAATTTTATCATTCTTTATGGCAGAGTAATATTGCATTGTATATATATGCCACGGTTTCTTTTTTTTTTTTTTACTATGAACAAATTTATTTATTTATTTATTTTTATTTTTTTTATTTTTATTTTTTTTATTGTAAACAAATGGGATACATGTTGTTTCTCTGTTTGTACATGGCACAAAGGCATACCATTTGTGTAATCATAAATTTACATAGAGTAATGTTGTTTGATTCATTCTGTTATTTTTTCCCTTCCCCCCACCCCTCCCAATCCTCTTTACCCTCTATACAGTCCTTCCTTCCTCCATACAGGCCCCCCTCCCTAACCCTAACTCTAACCCTAACACTAACCCTTCCCTCCCCCCCATTATGTGTCATCCTCCACTTAATAGCGATATCATTCGTCCCTTGGCTTTTTGAGATTGGCTTATCTCACATAGCATGATATTTTCCAATTTCATCCATTTGCCGGCAAATGCCATAATTTTATCATTCTTTATGGCTGAGTAATATTCCATTGTATATATATACCACAGTTTCTTTATCCACTCATCAATTGAAGGGCATCTAGGTTGGTTCCACAGTCTGGCTATTGTCAATTGAGCAGCTATGAACATTGATGTGGCTGTATCTCTGTAGTATGCTGATTTTAAGTCCTTTGGGTATAGGCCAAGGAGTGGGATAGCTGGGTCAAATAGAGGGCCCAATCCGAGTTTTCTAAGGAATCTCCACACTGCTTTCCAGAGTGGCTGCACTAATTTGCAGCCCCACCAGCAATGTAAGAGTGTACCTTTCTCCCCACATCCTCACCAACACCTGTTGTTGCTTGTATTCTTGATAATCGCCATTCTAATTGGGGTGAGATGGAATCTTAGGGTAGTTTTGATTTGCATTTCTCTTATTACTAGAGATGTTGAACATTTTTCCATATGTTTGTTGATTGCCTGTAGATCTTCTTCTGTGAAGTGTCTATTCATTTCCTTAGCCCATTTGTTGATTGGGTTATTTGTATTCTTCGTGTAGAGTTTTTTGAGTTCTTTATAGATTCTGGAGATTAGTGCTCTATCTGAAGTATGATTGCCAAAGATATTCTCCCACTCTGTAGGCTCTTTCTTCGCATTGCTGATAGTTTCCTTTGCTGAGAGAAAGCTTTTTAGTTTGAATCTATACCAGTGGTTGATTCTAGCTTTTATTTCTTGTGCTATGGGAGTCCTGTTAAGGAAGTCTGATCCTAGACAAATAAGGTGAAGATTTGGACCTACTTTTTCTTCTATAAGATGCAGGGTCTCTGGTCTGATTCCGAGGTCCTTAATCCATTTTGAGTTTAGTTTCGTGCATGGTGAGAGATATGGGTTTAGTTTCATTCTGTTGCATATGGATTTCCAATTCTCCCAGCACCATTTGTTGAAGAGGCTATCTTTTCTCCATTGCATATTTTTGGCACCTTTGTCTAGTATGAGAAAATTGTATTTATTTGGGATTGTGTCTGTGTCCTCTATTCTGTACCATTGATCTACCTTTCTATTTTGGTACCAATACCATGCCGTTTTTGTTACTATTGCTTTGTAGTAGAGTTGAAGATCTGGTATTGCAATACCCCCTGTTTCACTCTTCCTGCTAAGGATTGCTTTAGCTATTCTGGGTTTCTTATTCTTCCAGATGAATTTCATGATTGCTTGCTCTATTTCTGTAAGGTACGTCATTGGGATTTTAATTGGAATTGCATTGAATTTGTATAGCACTTTAGGTAGTATGGCCATTTTGACAATATTAATTCTTCCTATCCAAGAACATGGAAGATCTTTCCATCTTCTAAGGTGTTCTTTAATTTCTTTCTTTAGTGTTGTATAGTTCTCATTGTAGAGGTCTTTCACCTCTTTTGTGAGATTGATTCCCAAGTATTTTATTTTTTTCGAGGCTATAGTGAATGGGGTAGTTTTCCTAATTTCTCTTTTTGAAGATTCATCACTTATGTATAAAAATGCGTTGGATTTATGGGCATTGATCTTGTAACCTGCTACTTTACTGAATTCACTTATGAGTTCTAAGAGTTTTCTGGTGGAATTTCCAGGTTCCTCTAAATATATAATCATGTCATCAGCGAACAGGGATAGTTTGAGTTCTTCTTTTCCAATTCGTATCCCTTTAATTTCTTTGGTTTGTCTAATTGCTCTGGCCAGAGTCTCAAGAACGATGTTGAATAGAAGTGGTGAAAGAGGGCATCCCTGCCTTGTTCCAGTTTTTAGGGGGAATGCTTTCAGTTTTTCACAATTTAGAATGATATTAGCCATGGGCTTAGCATAGATGGCCTTTACAATGTTAAGGAATGTTCCCACTATCCTTATTTTTTCTAGTGTTTTGAGCATGAATGGGTGCTGTATTTTATCAAATGCTTTTTCTGCATCTATTGAAATAATCATGTGATTCTTGACTTTAAGTCTATTAATATGGTGAATTACGTTTATTGATTTCCTGATGTTGAACCAACCTTGCATACCTGGGATGAAGCCCACTTGATCATGGTGCACTATCTTTTTAATATGTTTTTGTATGCGATTTGCTAAAATTTTGTTGAGAATTTTTGCATCGATGTTCATTAAGGATATTGGTCTGAAATTTTCTTTCCTTGATGAGTCTCTGTCTGGTTTAGGTATCAGTGTGATATTGGCTTCATAGAATGAGTTTGGGAGGGTTCCCTCCTCTTCTATTTTATGGAATACTTTGAGAAGTATTGGAATGAGCTCTTCTTTAAAGGTTTTGTAGAACTCGGCTGAGAACCCATCTGGTCCCGGACTTTTCTTTGTTGGAAGGCTTTTGATGACTTCTTCTATTTCAGTACTTGAAATTGGTCTATTTAAATTGTTTATGTCCTCCTTGTTCAGTTTAGGCAATTCATATGTCTCTAGAAACCTGTTGATGTCTTCGAAATTTTCTATTTTGTTGGAGTATAGATTTTCATAATAGCTTCTAATTATGTTTTGTATTTCAATCCTGTCTGTTGTGATATTTCCTTGTTCATTCCGAATTTTAGTGATTTGGGTTTTCTCTCATCTTCTCTTTGTTAGTGTGGCTAAAGGTTTATCAATTTTGTTTATTTTTTCGAAGAACCAACTATTTATTTTGTCAATTTTTTGTATTGTTTCTTTTGTTTCAATTTCATTGATTTCGCCTCTGAGTTTAACTATTTCCTGTCTTCTACTACTTTTGGTGTTGGTCTGTTCTTCTTTTTCTAGGGCTTTGAGCTGTAGCGTTAGGTCGTTTATTTGTTGAGTTTTACTTCTTTTATTAAATGCGCTCCATGAAATAAATTTCCCTCTAAGTACTGCTTTCATAGTGTCCCAGAGATTTTGATATGATGTTTCTTTGTTCTCATTTACCTCTAAGAATTTTTTAATTTCCTTCCTAATATCTTCTGTTATCCATTCATCATATAATAGCATATTGTTTAATCTCCAGATGTTGGAATAGTTTCTGTGTTTTACTCTTTCATTTATTTCTAACTTCAATCCATTATGATCTGATAGAATACATGCTAGTGTCTCTATCTTCTTGTATTTGCTAACATTAGCTTTGTGGCATAATATATGGTCTATTTTAGAGAAGGATCCATGTGCTGCTGAGAAGAAAGTGTATTCGCTCTTGGTTGGATGGTATATTCTATAAATGACCGTTAAGTCTAAATTATTGATTGTGTTATTGAGATCTATGGTTTCTTTGTTCAATTTTTGTCTGGAAGATCTGTCCAGTGGTGAGAGAGGCGTGTTAAAATCACCTAGTATTATTGTGTTATGGTCTATTTGGTTTCTGAAATTGAGAAGGATTTGTTTGACATACATGGATGAGCCACTGTTTGGGGCATAGATGTTTATGATTGTTATATCTTGCTGATTTATGCTTCCCTTAAGCAGTATGAAATGACCTTCTTTATCCCTTCTGACTAACTTTGGCTTGAAGTCCACACTATCGGAAATGAGGATGGATACTCCAGCTTTTTTGCTGAGTCCATGCGCATGGTATGTTTTTCCCCATCCTTTCACCTTTAGTCTATGGGTATCTTTTTCTATGAGGTGAGTCTCTTGCAGGCAACATATTGTTGGATCTTTCTTTTTGATCCAATCTGCCAGTCTATGTCTTTTGATTGATGAATTCAGGCCATTAACATTCAGGGTTATTATAGAGATATGATTTGGTTTCCCGGTCATTTGGTTCATTTTTTAAATTCTATTTATTTTTTTCTTTGACACAACATGTTTCCTCCTTTATTTGACAATTCCTTTAGGATAATTCCTCCCTTTGCTGATTTGCTGCTTTGTTTTTCATCTCTTCCTCATGGAATATTTTGCTGAGAATGTTTTGTAATGCTGGCTTTCTTTTTGTAAATTCTTTTAGCTTTTGTTTATCATGGAAGGATTTTATTTCATCGTCAAATTTGAAGGTAAGTTTTGCTGGGTATAAGATTCTTGGTTGGCATCCATTTTCTTTCAGGGTTTGAAAAATGTTGTTCCAGGCCCTTCTAGCTTTTAGGGTCTGGATTGAAAAGTCTGCTGATATCCGTATTGGTTTCCCCCTGAATGTAATTTGGTTCTTTTCTCTCACAGCTTTTAAAATTCTGTCTTTATTTTGTATGTTAGGTATTTTCATTATAATGTGCCTTGGTGTGGGTCTGTTGTAATTTTGTGTATTTGGAGTCCTATAAGCCTCTTGAACTTGATTTTCCATTTCATTCTTCAGATTTGGGAAATTTTCTGATATTATTTCATTGAATAAATTGTTCATTCCTTTGGCTTGTTTCTCTAGGCCTTCCTCAATCCCAATAATTCTTCAATTTGGCCTTTTCATGATATCCCATAGTTCTTGTAGATTCTGTTCATGATTTCTTACCATCTTCTCTGTTTGTTCAACTTTGTTTTCAAGGTTAAATATTTTGTCTTCAATGTCTGAGGTTCTGTCTTCCAGGTGTTCTATCCTATTGGATATGCTTTCTATGGAGTTCTTAATTTGGTTTATTGTTTCTTTTATGTCAAGGATTTCTGTTTGGTTTTTTTTCAATATCTCTAACTCTTTATTGAAATGATCTTTCGCTTCCTGTATTTGCTCTTTTAACTGTCAATTGGTGCGATCATTCAATGCTTGCATTTGCTCTTTCATCTCATCGTTTGCTTCTCTGATCATTTTAATTATGTACATTCTGAACTCCTTTTCTGTCATTTCTTCTGCCATGCTGTCATTGGGTTTTATTGATGTAACATCTAGATTTGTTTGCAGCATTTTCTTTCCTTGTTTTCTCATATTGTTCAGGTATCAGTTGACCGCTGAGATATTGCAGATTTCCTCTATTGACTTACAATGTCCCTGAAGATTTCTATATATATCCCCCCTTAGCCTTCAGTAGGCTGAAGTCTTGGAGGAAGTTGATAATGCGGAGCTCCACAAGGAAGCTGCCTCTCTAGGAGTGGTGGCCTTCAGGAGGGGTATAATCCCTGCTAGTGGGCAGAGGTGCCTCCACTTGTTGACCAATCGTCATCCAAAGGGGACCTAGGCTGCGGGCTGAGGCAAGGCCTGTTTGGGCCTGAGTCTCTAGTTTTACCGTCCTTGTGGGGAAACCTCACCCGGCAGGGAAGACTCACCCGGTGGGGAGGTCTCGCTGGTCAGTACCCTCCTAGAGGTTCCCCTCAATTACAGCTACCGCCTGGGCTGGGCTGCCTTCCTCTGCAAAGTTCTCAGGGGCCTGGCCCTACCTCCTGGGCCTAGGAGCCTCACCCTTCGCAGATGAATCTCCTTAGGCTGCCCCTCCTCAGAGAATATGCCCTCAGGCCTGGAACCTTTGCTCCGCCCTAAGCCTGTCTCTGTGCGGCTCTTCCACCCAGAAGCCTCCTAGATCCTGGGACCCTGCTCTGCCCCTAATTGCCTGGCTATGCGGCCCCTCCTCTGAGCAGCCACCTGGGGCCCCGTATAATCTCTCTGACTCCCAGAGACCCGCCACACGCCTCTTCCTCCAGACAGCTGCCCACTATTCCGGTGCGGTCACTAGGAGTCCAAGAAACTCACTGCGTGCCTCCACCTCCCACCAACCACCCGTAGCCCTGGGCAATCAATCACTCCGAGTCGAAGTGACCCTCCCCGTTCCTCCTCCTCCTCCAGATAACCCCCCGAGTGTTCAGGAGTGGTCGCTCTGGGTGGCTCTGAATCCACGTGACCCGCTGCACGGGTCCTATGGGCAACCGCCCGGAGCTCTTGGTGCGGCCACTCAAGACCAAGCGACCCACCACGCTTCCTCTCCAGGCAGCCCCCCTGTGTTCAGGCGCTGTCCCTTTAAGTCCAAACAACTCACCACTCGCCTTCTCCTCTGAGCAGCTGCCTGGAGCGCCAATGCAGTCACTGCGAGTCCAAAGGACCCGCCGCGCTTCTCCTCCTCCTCCTCCTCCGAGCAGGCCCCGGTGTTCAGAAGTGGTCTGAGTCCAAACAGCCCGCCACGCAGCCTCTCCTCTGGCCACCGCCTGAAGCTCTGGTGTAGTCACCCCGAATCCAAGTGGCCGCGTTCCTCTTCCTCCTCCTCGTCCTCAGGGCAGGCCCCAGGGTTCAGAAGCGTCGTTCTGAGTCCAAACAGCTCGCCGCGGAGTTTCTCCTCTGGCAACGGCCTGCAGCTCTGGTGCAGTCTTTCCGAATCCAAGTGGCCACGCTCCTCCTCCTCCTCCTCAGGGCAGGCCCCGGTGTCCTGAGTCCACACAGCTCTCCTCGCCACTCCTCCCCTGGGCAGCCGCCGGATTCCCAGTGGTTGCTCCGAGTCCCAGCGCTGTGCCCAGCGGCCTCCTTTTCGGCGCTCCTAGTTGTCCGAGTTCACTGCTCCAGCGGGGGGAGGGGCGTCTCACTGGCAGCTCTACTTCACAAAGTTTCCTGCGTTCCAGGACCACTATCCCATCCGGGACGCCTCCCCAATGGGAGAGACTCACCCGGCTGCTTTGAGTTGGTCCCAAGTGTCTCAATATCTCCTCTTTTGAATCCTGAGTCCTGGAGCAACATGAAATGCAGCCACCCTCTAGGCCGCCCGGTTTCTTTATCTTTTCATCAATTGAAGGACATCTAAGTTGGTTCCACAATCTGGCTATGGTGAATTGAGCAGCAATGAACATTGATGTGGCTGTATTTCTGTAGTATGCTGATTTTAAGTCCTTTGGGTTTAGGCCAAGGAGTGGGATAGCTGGGTCAAATGGTGGGTCCATTCCAAGATTTCTGAGGAATCTTCATACTGCTTTCAAGAGTGGCTGCACTAATTTGCAACTCCACCAGCAATGTATGAGTGTACCTTTTCACCAGATCCTCACCAAAACCTATTGTTGCTTGAGTTCTTGATAATCGCCATTCTAATTGGGGTGAGATGGAATCTTAGGGTAGTTTTGATTTGCATTTCTCTTATTACTAGAGATGTTGAACATTTTTTCATATGTTTGTTGATTGCTTGTACATCTTCTTCTGTGAAGTGTCTGTTCATTTTCTTAGCCCATTTGTTGATTAGATTATTTGTGTTCTTGGTGTAGAGTTTTTTGAGTTCTTTATATATTCTGGAAATTAGTGCTCTATCTGAAGTATGAGGGGCAAAGATATTCTCTCACTATGTAGGCTCTCTCTTCACATTACTGATAGTTCCTTTGCTGAGAGAAAGCATTTTAGTTTCGATCTATCCCAGTTGTCGATTCTTGCTTTTATTTCTTTTGCTATGGGAGTCCTGTTAAGGAAGTCTGATTCTAAGCCAACAAGTTGAAGATTTGGACCTACTTTTTATTCTATAAGGTGCAGGGTCTCTGGTCTGATTCCAAGGTCCTTGATCCATTTTGAGTTGAGTTTTGTGCAGAGTGAGAGATAGGTGTTTGATTTCATTGTGTTGCATATGGTTTTCCAGTTTTCCCAGCACCATTTTTTGAAGTGGCTATCTTTTCTCCATTGCATATTTTTGGCATCTTTGTCTAGTATGAGAAAATTGTATTTGTGTCCATGTCCTCTATTCCTTACCATTGATCTACCTGTCTATTTTGGAACCAATACAATGCTGTTTTTGTTACTATTGCTTTGTAGTAGAGTTGAAGATCTGGTATTGCGATATACCCTGCATCACTCTTTCTACTGAGGATTGCTTTAGCTATTCGGGGTTTCTTATTCTTCCAGATGAATTTCATAATTCCTTGCTCTATTTCTGTATGGAACATCATTGGGATTTTAATTGAAATTGCATTGAATCTGCATAGCACTTTAGGTAGTATGGCCATTTTGACAATATTAGTTCTTCCTATCCAAGAACATGGGAGATCTTTCCAACTTCTAAGGTTTTTTTAATTTCTTTCTTTAGTGTTCTGTAGTTCTCATTGTAGAGGTCTTTCACCACTTTTGTGAGATTGATTCCCACTTATTTTATTTTTTTCAATGCTATTGGGAATGGGGTAGTTTTTCTAAATTCTCTTTCTGAAGATTCATCACATGTATAAAAATGTGTTGGATTTATGAGCATTGATCTTGTAACCTGCAAATTTACTGAATTCACTGAAGAGTTCTAAAAGTTTTCTAGTGGAATTAGCAGGTTTCTCTAAATATATAAACATATCATCAGTGAACAGGGATAGTCTGAGTTCTTCTTTTCCAATTCGTATCCCTTTAATTTCTTTGGTTTGTCTAATTGCTCTGGCTAGAGTTTCAAGGATGATATTGAATAGAACTGGTGAAAGAGGGCATCCCTGCCTTGTTCCAGTTTTTAGGGGGAATGTTTTCAGTTTTTCAACATTTAGAATGATATTGGCCATGGGCTTAGCATAGATGGCCTTTACAATATTAAGGAATGTTCCCACTATCCCAAAATTTTTCTAGTGTTTTGAGCATGAAGGGATGCTGTATTTTATCAAATGCTTTTTCTGCATCTATCAAAATAATCATGTGATTCTTATCTTTAAGTCTGTTGATATAGTGAATGGCAGTTTTTGATTTCCGGATGATGAACCAACCTTGCATCCCTGGGATAAAGCCCACTTGATCGTGGTGCACTATCTTTTTAATATATTTTTGTATGCGATTTGCTAAAATTTTGTTGAGAATTTATGCATCAATGGTTATTTAGGATATTGTTCTGAAATTTTGTTTCCTCGATGTGTCTCTGCTTTAGGTTTCTGGGTAATATTGGCTTCATAGAATGAGTTTGGGAGGTATCCCTCCTCTTCTATTTCATGAAATACTTTGAGGAGTATTGGAATGAACTCTTCTTTAACGGTTTTGTAGAACTTGGCTGAGAACCCATCTGTTCCCGGACTTTTCTTTGTTGGTAGGCTTTTGATGACCTCTTCTATTTCATTGCTTGAAATTGATTTATTTAAGTTGTGTATATCCTCCTGGTTCAGTTTAGGTAATTCATGTCTCTAGAAACTTATTGATGATTTTGAGGTTTTCTGTTTTGTTGGAATATAGATTTTCAAAATAGCTTATAATTATGTTTTGTATTTCACTCGTGTCTGTTGTGATATTTCCTTGTTCATTCTGAATTTTATTAATTTAAGTTTTCTCCCTCTTTCTGTTTGTCAGTGTGGCTAAGAGTTTACTCAATTTTGTTTATTTTTTCATAGAACCAACTATTTTGTTAATTTTTCTGATTGTTTCTTTTGTTTTAATTTTATTGATTTCAGCTCTGATTTTAGCTCTTTCCTTTATTTTACTTCTTTTGATGTTGGTCTGCTTTTCTTTTTCTAGGGTTTTGATCTGTAGTAATTAGTCGTTTATTTGTATATTTCTAGTTCTTTTGTTGAATGTGCTCCATGAAGTAAATCTTCCCCTAAGTACTGCTTTCATAGTGTCCCAGAGATTTTGATATGATGTGTCTTTTTTCTTGTTTACCTCAAAGAATTTTTATTTCCCTCTTGATGTCTTCTGTTATGCATTCATCATATAATAGTGTATTATTTAATCTTCAGATATTGGAGAAGTTTCTGTTTTTTATTCTGTCATTTATTTCTAATTTCAATCCATTATGATCTGATAGAATACAAGATAGTATCTCTATCTACTTGTATTTGCTAATAGTAGCTTTGTGGCATCGAACATGGTCTATTTTAGAGAAGGATCCATGCACTGCTGAGAGGAAAGTGAATTCGTTCTTTGTTGGATGGTATATTCTTTACATGTTCATTAAGTCTAGATTGTTGATTGTGTTATTGAGATCTATGGTTCCTTTATTCAGTTTTTGTTTGGAAGATCTATCCAGTGGTGAGAGAGTTGTGTTTAAATTGCCTAGTGTTATTGTGTTGTGGTCTATTTGATTTCTGGAATTAAGAAGAATTTTTTTGAGCTACATGGATGAGCTAATTTTTGGGGCATAGATATTTATGTTTGTTATGTCTTGCTGATTTATGCTTCCCTTAAGCAGTATGTAATGTCCTTCTTTAGCCCTTCTTACTTTTTTTGGCTTGACGTCCACATTATCTGAAATGAGGATGGATACTCCAGCTTTTTTGCTGTGTCCATGTGCATGGTATGTTTTTTCCCATCCTTTCACCTTTCGTCTATGGGTATCTCTTTCTATGAGATGAGTCTCTTGCAGACAGCATATTTTTTAATTTTTCATTTTAATCCAATCTGCCAGTCTATGTATTTTGATTGATGAGTTCAGGCCATTAACATTCAGGGTTATTATTGCGGTATGATTTGTATTCCCAGTCATTTGACTCATTTTTGTTTTTTAACATGATTTGGTTTCTCCTTTATTTGGCTATTCCTTTAGGCTATTTCTCCCATTGCTGTAGTGCATCTTTTTTTTTTCATCTCTTCCTCATGGAATATTTTGTTGAGAATATTCTTTAATGCAGGCTTTCTTTTTGTAAATTCCTTTAGCTTTTTATTTTTTTTTTTTTTTAATCCTGGAAGGATCTTAGTTAGTCATCAAATCTGAAAGTAAGTTTTGCTGGGTATAAGATTCTTGGTTGGCATCTGTTTTCTTACAGGTCCTTGTAAATGTTGTTCCAGGCCCTTCTATCTTTTAGGGTCTGGATTGAAAAATCTGCTGATATTCTTATTGGTTTCCCCCTGTATGTAATTTGATTCTTTTCCCTCACAGCCTTTAAAATTCTGTCTTTATTTTGTATGTTATGTATTGTCACAAGAATGTGCCTTGGTTTGGGTCTGTTTTAATTTTGTATATTTGGAGTCCTATAAGCCTCTTGTACTTTATTTTCCATTTCATTCTTCAGATTTGGGAAATTTTCTGATATTATTTCATTGAATAGATTGCTCATTCCTTTGGTTTGTTTCTCTAACCCTTCCTCAATTCCAATAATTCTTAAATTTGGCCTTTTCATGATGTCCCATAATTCTTGTAGATTATGTTTATGATGTCTTACCATCTTCTCTGTTTGGTCAACTTTGTTTTCAAGATTAAATATTTTTTCCTCAATGTCTGAGGTTCTGTATTCCAGGTGTTCTATCCTATTGGTTATGCTTTCTATGGAGTTTTTAACTTGGTTTATTGTTTCCTTCATTTCAAGGATTTCTGTTTGTTTGTTTGTGTTCAGTATCTCTAACTCTTTATTAAAATGATCTCTTGCTTCCCGTATTTGCTCTTTTAACTGTTGATTGGTGGGATCATAATGCCTGCATTTGCTCTTTCATGTCCTCATTTGCTTCCATGATTATTTTAATTATGTACATTCTGAACTCCCTTTCTGACAATTCTTCTGCTGTGCTCTCATTGGGTTTTATTGATATAGTATCTAGGTTTGTTTGGGATATTTTCTTCCCTTGTTTTCTCATACTGGTCAGATATCAGTGGGACTCTGAGATATTGCAGATTTCCTCTATTGGCTTATAGTGTCCCTGTAGATTTCCAGTGTATCATCTCCCAGCCTTCAGTAGCCTGAAGTCTTGGAGGAACTTGATAATGCAGTGCTTCCAAGGAAAGCTGCCCCTAGCCCGCTACTGGTTCCAGTGCTTGGAGCTGGCTCTGTGTGGAAAGGCTCTCACTGGGCATCTGCTCTGGGAAGCTGGCTGTGGAAGGATCCTACTGCTGGAGGGAGCAGGGCTGCTTGTAGAAGTCTCTGGCTGCCCTGACCTGGTCCTGGAAGCAGCTTCTGGGCCAGATCTCTCTGCTGGTTCCAGGACTTGAAGCTGGCTTTGTGCAGAAAGGCTCTCACTGGGTGGCCTGCTGGCCATGGGAGAAGCCCACCACTGGAGGGAGCAGGGCTGCTTGGGGAATTCCCTGGCTGCCCTGCCCTTGTCCCTGCAGCTGCCTTTGGGCTGGAGTTTGCCACTGGTTCCGGGACTTGGAGCTGGCTCTCTGAAGAAAGGCTCTCACTGGGTGGCCTGCTCTGAGAAGGTGGCCATGGAAGGAGCCCACCGGTGGAGGGAGCCGGGCTGCCTGGGGAAGACTCTAGCTGCCCTGCCCTGCTCTGAGAAGCTGCCCCTGTCCGGGCTTGCCGCCCAGGTCGAGCTTCACCTAGTCAGGGAGACTCACCCTGTGGCTCTATGTTAGGCTGAGTCTCTCAATGCCTCCCCTTCTCGAATCCTGGGTTCTGGAGTGACAGGAGATTCAGCCACTCTCTAGTCCATCATCTTGGATCACCTTTTTTAATGTTAAAAATATTATTTAAGGAATTTCAGAATTATCTCAAAAAAGCAGGACTGGAATATTTGTAGTAAGTTGAATCTTATGCAGGTATTGAAATCATATATTGGATTTTCCTGGGGAATGCTTACCTGGTTTCCTCATACATTGTTCTATGTGGAATGGATCCATGACAAAATACATCTAGTCTCTACACACTCATTCCTTCTCCATAATGGATGTCACCCATCTAATAAGAGAGTTGGGAACATAAAACAGGAATTGCACAATTTAGGCCTTTTCCCTTCAAAATTGTTGGTCGTAATCTTTCCTTATCCAGCATATGTTCCAGTATGCCCTTAGGGATGTTTTTACCATAGGTCCACAGCTTGCCTCGTATGACATTTTCTCCCCAGATTTTCTATAGTCTTGATCCCAAAATATTGAGTCCTTAAGATCCTCCCATTATACACCCTGTTCTTTGGATTCTAAACTTAGTAAGGATTATGATTATGATTATGATTATTATATTGAAATCAATATATTGACTGTATTACTTACATATAAAAAATTCCATTAATTAAATATATATATATATAAATGCTCACATCAAAAACACATAAGAGTAATCTACATATGAAGATATGACTTAGATTACCTCACAAGTGGGCTTCATGTCAACAAACCCTAGCACTGAATAGACTCATACACCCAGCTGTGTTACATCAGCATATCCATAAAGGCCATGAACTGAAAGGCATACATATCTGCTATTTCAAAAGGAGTCCTGACTTTTTGTATTCAAGGAAAGAGCCTTCCTGGCCAAAGGGTATCTCAGCAGCAGGACAAAGTGTTTCAGGACACATTCTTTGAGGAATACTTCTTGATATGAAAAAAATAAATTCCTCTCATTCTTATTACACACACATCATACAGATTTCAAAGAATATGGCTATTTGTGTGGATTATAGAGCTACTTACTGCAGCACTATCTTATTCCCTTAACAAGCACAATTATACTTGAAGTGTCATCTTATAAATGGGAATTAAAATTAATTTATAAATTCTAAGAGTAGAGTAAAAACGTTAAAAAAGTTTCCCATAGAAATCCCTTAAAAAAATGAATTGGTGAAATGTTCCAAAATGAAAACTCACACAAAAAATCTCAGGTAAAGTACAGTTTAAATTATAAAAATCACCCTCCTCCACTTTTCGAGAATAAGAGAATTCCCTTTTCAGTCAATGAATGGTAACAGATTACAAGAGGTAAAGCTCACAAAGCCACATATTTTGGGTTTATATCTTTGCTTAATGAACAACCCAACACAATAATTGTTGATTATCTCACAGGAATTTTTGTTGACTTCATCCAGTTGGGCCTTTTATGATACATGTGGTGGCTTTTTTCTGGTGGTGTATTAATCTGGAGGCCCCAACCATCTGGAACATCAAGAGAACTCCCTCAAAGTATGACAACTGGTACTGGCCTCTCCTGAGAACAGGTAGGGTAACTAACTAAGGCACCTTGACTCTCTTTCAAAATGGCCCACATATATAAGGCCATCAGATTACATTTAACCCAGCTGCTTTTGTACACCAAATAGTGCCATATAATTTTTATTCACACGCAATATCATTTTGTTTATCTGAAACTCAAATTTAGCTGGATGTCCTATATATATACTTATTTGTTAAATATGGCAATTTTGGGGGAAGACACACTGAACCTCTAAGTTTAATGAGCATCTGAGACAACTCTTCCAATGGGTCAGTTCTGAGAAAAAGAAAATCACACTAACAATAAAGAAAAAAATCTGATAATGTCTGCTGCTGGCAGCATGAGGGGGAAATAGACACTGGCACACAGTTTTCATTCCAAATGGTGTCATCCATTTTCTGAAGCCCATATTTCTATGGACTAATAACTTGAATGATCTTGAAACAGAAGATCTGTTTCCACAAAAATGGAAGATTCAATGGCAGTTTTAGAAAAGGATTTCAAGGGAATTCAAACCTGTAGTCTAATTAAAGGGCTGTCTTGGCAGTTCAGGAGCCACAAAAGTTTTCTAATAAAAAATATCCAAAATTATGAAAAAGATTGTTTAGAGTGTCTAGCTCTAGGCTCATCATGTTAGTACCTAGAATTAATCTCATAACAACACTTTGGATGAGGTATTGCTGTCCTCTCTTCAAGAAAGTGTGTGACTACAAAACATTTGCTTGTAACCAAAGAGCCAGATGTCTAAGAGTTTATTCACCAGTACCACTGTTATAGCCCCAGAGAGAAGATGTCACCTCAGCACCTTGAGTTTCTGGTAGCCAATCTGTAGCAAATATGCCAGGACACATTCTGCTGTGAGGGTTAATGTATTTTCCCTGTGTTCATCCTGCAGCAGGGAGCTTGGTTTGGTGCCTGTTACCCTTTCCTCAGAGGAGGTTCATGGTAGGACTGGAAGCAGAAGTTGTCTAAAGTCAGTGATTCTTTTATCTATTATGAAAACATAATTCATGGAAGGATGGAACTCCTTGTATCTCACAGGAAGGCGAGTACCTCTGAAGATACAGAAGGGTAGAAAAAGGAATTTCTCTAAGAGAGCACAGGTGAGATATAAAAACCTTCCAAATGTAGAGACCTGAGCACTACTCTATATCTATACTTGGGTTAGCTCTGTAGATATCCCATTGAGGCTGGGCCTCCCCTTATGACAGATTTTTTTAGCTTGAACCAAGAGATCCATGGTGGAGGAAAGGATTTTCAGATTTCCCCTAATCACAATACACCTTGTATTTTCAGCAGATGTGGCATCATAAAGAAGTGTCTCCAAACAGGCACTTTGGGGCAAAATTGTCATAGATATTTTAATGGTTTGGGAGCCTCCAAAGGACTATAGTGTATACACAGATATAGACAACATCTATAATATTAAAGTGTTCACATTCCACCATTAAGTGGGGATCAGTAGATAAAAATGTCGAAAATATTATTTGGAGGGAAGGTAATAATGAAATATGATTTGGCAAAAACTATATAGACGCACTTCTCTTCTTACTCAGCAAACTCTTTTGTTGGTAGTGGTAGAAAGAGTGGTGAAGTTGATGATAATAAAGTGACAGAAATGAAACTCTGCCTCTTTGGGTTAAGAGGCTTGGCTATGATATTATGTGTCTTGCATTGGGTTTTTAAGGCAGTACACAGAAAATAATTAGAAAAGCAGGTATTTCCTATGGAGAAAACTGAAAATTATTGTTTTTTTCTCAAACATGTAGTCTGCATGACCAAAGAAACTGCATCATAAAGCAGGAAACATAAAGAGAATTAATAAAATGAATTTTCAATTAATACATTAAAAATGGATGGGGTCTATATGCCAACGGTATGTTGGAGTGTTAACCCTATATTTTATTCTAGCACTTCCAATGTTTCTGGTCTAATTTCTAGGTCTTTAGTCCACTTTAAATTGACTTTTAGGAAGAGTAAGAGATAGGGATCTAGTTTTATTCTTCTACGTATGAATACCCAGTTTCCTCAGCATCATTTGTTTAAAATGCTATCTTTCTTCCAAAATGTATTTTTGGCAAATTTGTTAAGGACGAGATGACTGTATGTGTATTTGTCTCTGTGCTTTCTATTATATTGCATCAGTATTCATTTCTGTCTTTATACCAATTCCATACTGTTTTTGTTACCATAGCTCTATAGTGCAATTTGAATCATTTATTGTGAAGCCACCCACATCACTTTTATCTCTCAGTATCATTTTGACTATTTTGGATCTTTTATTATTCCATATGAATTTTACATCTGTTTTTGCTCCTCAAACTGAAGAAGTAAAACCAAGAATTGATCAATGGAATCACCTCAAATTGAATATCTTCACAGTGAAAAAAATAAGAGCATGCATGACAATATATAATGAAGGGGGTGGTGGAGGAAGAGAGGAATGAAGAAGCTTTGGATGATGAAGAGGAAAAGGGGGTGGGAGGCAGTGGAGATGGAAAAACAGTAGGAAAAAGACAGTATTACCCTATATATATGTATGATTACATGAATGACATGAATATACATTGTGTACAACCATGGAAATGAAAAGCTGTACCCCATTTGTGTACAATTAATCGAAATGTGTCTGTAAAAATAAAAAAAAAATAATAAAAAATAAGAGCACAAAGAGTGAGAGAAAAGACATGCCAGCTACTTTTTTGACCAGGTATTTATATTCATAATATATAAAGAACCAAAAAACTTAGTCCCCCATAAAAGCAAATAAGCAACCAATAAATGGACAAATAATCTGAACAGATTTCAAAACAAGAAATAAAAATGGCCACAAATATTTGAAAAAAATATTCAATATTCTTAGCAATCAGGGAAATGCAAATCAAATCTACACTAAGGATTTATCTCACTACAATTTTTATGGCAATGATCAAGGATACAAATAACAAGAGTCACTGGAAAAATTGTGGAGAGAAAGGTACACTCGTACATGGTTGGTGGGACTGTAAAGCAATACAATCACTTTGGAAAGCAACATGGAGATTCCACAAAAGACTAGAAATAGAGCCACCCTATAACCAAGCTCTATCCATCTTAATACTTATCAGAAACATCTAAAATCAATATTCTACAGTGATACATACTTAGCAACATGTATATCATTGCCATTCACAATGGTATACAATACGTATACCATTGCCAAGCAATGGAACCAGCCTAGTTGATCCTCAACAATCAAATTGAGAAAGAAATATAGTATATATGCATGATGGAGTTTTACTCAGCAATAAATAAGAGAAATCATGAAATTATATCATTTTCTGGTAAATGGATGAAGCTGGAGACTATCATGGTAAGTAAAATAAGCCAGGGTCAGAAAGTCAAGGGTCATGTACAGCCTTTCATAATGCAGAAACAATAGAGAAAAAATGAATTTTAAAAGGGGAATCTCATAGAAATAGAAGGGAGAACAGTAGAGTACATGAAGGAAACTGAGTAGGAGAAAGGATGGATGGGAAACGGGTAGAGCTATGGAATTAAATTGAGCAATTTGTGATACACACATGTATAAATGTATTACAATGAATTCTGCTTTTGTGTATGTGTATAATAGAACAATTTTAAACAATAAATAAATAGAAAGAAGACTACTATAAAAGAGTCAGGAAAGTGGGACAGGTAGAAGAAGAGAAAAAGCAAAAGTACTGAGGATTGAAATGGAGAAAATTATGTTATATTCATTCATGAATATGTCAGTATTAACCCCAGTAGGAGGTTTGACTACAATGCAGGAATAAAACATTTTTTAAAAAACTTCTGAAATGACATCAACAAAATTCCACAATTCAAGAATCACAAGCAATGTACTGCAAAGGGGCACAGGACAATTTTTTGGCATTATGGAACTGTTATATATCTTGGTTATGGGGATGGTTACACAACTGTCAGTCCTTTTCAAGACTCAAAACTTCACACTAAAAGAGTAAATTTTACTTTAAATATTCACTTAGTAAAAATAATTTAAAGAGCATGCATCATGTTATGTGAAGAATAAAATGCTACTCTGTGATTCCAATTTGGCATCTTAAAAATAATAAGCTGCTGGGCACAGTAATTTCTGTGCATGCCTGTAATTCCAGCAACTTATGCAAGCAAGGTAGGAGGATTGTAAATTCAAGGCTGGCCTCAGTAATTTAGCAAGATTCTGTCTCAAAAACAAACAAAAAAATTAAAAATGGCTGGGGATATTGCTCAGTGATTACGTACCCCCAGGTTCAATTCCTGGTATACTACTATTACTACTATGACTACTACTACTACTAATAATAATTATAATAATAAGAAGAAGAAGAAAAAAGAAAAGAAATGCCAATATATCTATGCATGCATGTGCATTTCCACATTCATAAAAAATGGATGCCAAGTACAGACCAAAAACTCAAGTATGAACCAGATGTTAGCAGTGGTTACCTCTATGGAATAGAATAGAGGAAGGTTGGTCAGGAAAAGAGTTTTGATTTTTTCTAGCTATCGGACATTTAATGATACATATATTTATACATTTAAAACCATTTCAAAACAGCATGTGTGGAAGATATTTTTGCCATCTTTGTGATCTGGTTCACAGAAGCCAGGAGAAGGAGGCAAAACAAATCAAGTAATTGAGAAGTATCAGGAGGCAGAGATTAAATGCTTGTGAACAAATTTGAAAAATGCTCTGAAACAAGGGATCTTCAAATTAACCTTTTCTTTCAGCTTTTAGCCAATGCATCATTATAAATGCAGAGTTAAAAACCAACCTTTGATACATGTACAATCTACCATGGTAGACTTTGCCATACTATGGTAGTAAACCATCTTTTACTTCACCACAGGTTTACAGCTGTAAACAGACTGGAGGGACAAGAGTCTCTTTTTTGAATGGGCACCAGGAGAAACTTATGCAAATCACAACCTACAATGCCCCAAACTAACCTGGCTTTTTCTCTGTGTACCTTACTTCCACTCCCTGCTAACTGGAGCCACAGCCTTGGACAATGAAAAATTCCCTTTCCAAAGAAGTGGTAGAGACCCAGAGTGGCTCCAAAATCTCAAAATGTCTTAAAGGAGTAATAACACCAGTACCTGTTTTATCTAGCCTACTGGGTTGATGAAATGGATATTTTGTCTGATTTTCCATCCCTCCTTGACCACCGCCCTACCCATTTCCTATGCCCACCCACAGTCCCATCTGCTCAAGGCTTTGTGAAAGAAAGATGTTGATATTTCTTCCTTAGCTATATGAATTTTAAGTTCATGCTTTCTTTGGTTTCAATTTGTTGTGTATTATATTTTACTTCCTGAAATGAAGAGTTGCTTTCTTTATTTCCTCAGACTTCTTTTTGGAAAATCTGGGGCTCTGATGCTTCCACCTTATCATGGTTTTATCTGCTTTCCTCAAAAAAATATTGTTTTTTTACCATTCAGTCATTCAACCTTCAGTTTAAAATTCTGTCCACTTTAAAAAAAAAAAGATGTTTAATTTTCATTATGATTTTTCTTTGACTCATGTTATTTTATTTTATTATGTTTGGGGGTGGATGTACACTATGAGCACTTATTGCCTGACCTACATCCACAGGCTTTTTTTAAAGGGTGACTTTGTGGTTTACCCAGATTACCCAAGTTACCAGGCTGGCCTTGAACTTGGGATCCCCTTGCCTCAACCTCTGGAGAGACTAGGATGACAGGTGTGTTCCACCATTCTCATCTCATGTGTTAGTTTGAAATGTGCTTCATCTCCAAACATTTGACAATATTGTGTTTAATTATAAATTTTTATCTTTCTTACTTTCTTTTTTAGTGCCAAGGATGGAACGCAGTGGTGCTTAACTACTCAGCTCCAACCCTAGCCCAGTTTATTTGACTTTATTCTCTTATATAATTTTTATTATTAATTTTGAGACAGTGTCTTGTTTAGTTTCCAAGGGTCTCATTAAATTGCTGAAGCTGGCTTTGAACTTGGTTGTCTCCTGTTTGCCCCAGACTCCCAAAAAAGGCAGAGGCCACCGTGCCTGAACTCCAGCATGCTTTCATGATGTTCAGAGAAGAGATGTGGCATGATTTTCTATTTTAGAAGTCGTTGAGGTTTGCTTGATGTTTCCTTTTATGGTTAAGTTTGATAAACATTTCATATTTGCTCACAAAGAATGCATATTCTTTTTTTGTTGTTGGTGGTGATTGAACCTAGGGTCTTGTGCTTGACAGGCAAGCACTTTATGCATGGAGCTACAGCCCCAGACCATAGAATGCATATTCTGTAGCCATCTTGTGCAGTGTTGTGAGGCTATCCATTAGGTGAAGGTTGTTCACCATGTAGATCCACTGCCCTTTTTCACTGATTTTTTGCCTATTTCATGAACTGTTAAGGAAAGAGAATTTTATATCCTTAACATAATTCATTCATCCATTTTTCATTTTAAAAAGCATTTTTAGTTGCAGATGGACCCAATACCTTTATTTTGTTTATTTACATTTCTGTGGTGCTGGGAAAGAAATCCAGTACCCCACACGTACATGTGCTAGGCAAAAGCCCTACCACTGAGCCACAAACCCAGCAAAAGTGTATCATTAAGTCATCTTGGTCTGGTCAAGATGTGATCTGATTGAATGTCTCCTCAGTTTTGTGTCACTGTCTTGGAGATATCTACAGAGAAGTCTTTATGGTTCCATGGGGACAATTTCCATTTGTTGCATAGAATGTGTTTCTGTCTCTCTTTTCCTCTCTGTCCACCTGTCTCTCTCTCACTCTCTCTTTCTCCCTCCATCCCTCCCTGTTTCTCTAACTTGTAATCCTGGAAGTCCAGGATGACTAGATTACCTCAGGGCCTTTAAACAGGATGCCTCAATCTTCAAAGGGGAGGAGAGAGGTTGGGTACATTTAGGGCTGACAAACCTTGTGGTGCTTGCTTTTACATGAACACTGACTACTATGTGCAGAACTTAGCAGGGTCACAAAGTTTTGAGTTATACAGAGATAGATAAAAATGAAGGCAGAGATGGGAAACTTTCTCCTTATTTCAGTAACTCAGAGTGCCTGTTTTTTAGGGCTAGGTAAACAGTCACTGTTTTTGTTTTTGTTATTTTAAGCAAAGGCAGTCTCTTTTAGGTCCCTCTTATGACTTCTTATTACCAAGGACCTAAATGTATTTGTGTCTGTTTCCAAACATAAAATTACTCAACTTGTGGTTCAAGAAAATGCTTATTTCTTAGGAAAAAAAAATTTAAATGACAAAAGTAGATAAAACTCACCAAACAGACACAATAGAACTAGACAGAGAAGAATTCTAAGAGACTGTTCATCTACAAAATTTTGTCTAAAAAAGAACTAGACAGGGAAGAATTCTAAGAGACTCTTTACTACAAAATTTTCTCTGAAAAAGAGGAATCCAAAGCACAAACACAGAAAAATCCATCTCCTCAGCAAATTCAACTAATTTTCACATGTTTCTCCCCAGAACCAAAGTAAGTTATGCAGGAAATGGAGCGGGATACCAAGGAAGAGTGTTTTAAATCAGAGGTCCCTGAAGATTCCTAAGCTCTTCTTATTAAAAGGAATTTTAAATGAGCTCCATTCAGATATCTGCCTTTTAAATTGGGCTGAAGAAGTCATTTATTTAATAGAAATCAGAGAGAGGGAGAAAGCTGTGGAAGATGTAGGGGGTGCTGTAAGCAGATTCAAACACAAAAAAATAGAAATTATTCTAATTCAAAGGCTGGATAATTGGGGGTGAGGCTGTTGTAATTCAGCAGCAGAATGATTTAAAATCTGTGCAGCCAAGCACAAAGCAATAATGGTTGAAAACAGTAAGAAATAAAAGGCAAACTATGGAGAGAGGGAAGGGTGATAGATCCAGTGAGAGCCAGTGCAGAAAGACAGCTCAGTCCAGTCTGGAGCTACTTGATTCTTTTCATTTTCTCCATCTCTCTCTCTCTCTCTCTCTCTCTCTCTCTCTCTCTCTCTCTCTCTCTCTCTCTCTCTCTCTCTCTCTCTCTCCTTGTATCCCTCTCTGTCCCTCTCTCTTTCTCTGCCATCTATCTAATTTTTTCATTAGTTTAAATCATTGTGGAGCATCACACAGATAGATTCTGCATCCTGTGTACTTTCTTCATCAACAAAGTTGTTTCAGAATTTGGCCTAAACCATGTCACTTTTTCCATGGACATGAGATACCTTTCACAAGATTATTGTGGGCATTTTTTCTTTTACTGCTCTTCACTGTGACCTCCCTCACCTCCTCTTCCTCCTCCTCCTCCTCCTCCTCCTCCTCCTCCTCCTCTTCTTCGCCTTGCCCTGGAGGAAGTGGGAGTTGCTGTTCAGTATAAGAAGAGTTGTATGTTCCCTTTGGTTCCAGAGACCCTGCTCATGACCATTACAAATATCTTTGCACCACAGTCTTCCCGTGTTTGCCTCCACAGGCTCCCAGAAGGAATAAGCAGAAATGCAAGACCTTGGTACATTCAAAATGTCTCAGGTTCTCAGTCAGTCTGAAAACACTGGTCACCAGGAACAGGCTTGACACAATGTGACTCCCAGATGGCAGAGAGTGGCCTAGGCAAAAAATATCTCAAAGGTCACAAAATCTAAATGCTCAGTCATAAGTATAAGCACAAAAGGACAGAAGGCAGACCTCAATGGATTCAGAGAAGCCTTTATTCCTTCACAGACTAGGATGCTGTTGGAACCCATTTTCCAGATGGGGAAAATGGACCCCATTATAGAGGGAATTTTCGTTTTATAGGATAAAATTTTGGTTTTATAGGGAATTTTGGTTTTCAATGATGAAAGCCATATACCTGCAACAGTTTTAATCATCAGGGGCTAGTTGTACAGGTTAAAACGCTAAGTTAGGAAGGTGGTGGCTGTAAAAAGGTTGAAACTCATTGTGCTTACTCTGGAATTCATTGTTCCCCAGAGTTTTAATATGTGCTGTCCCATTTAGGGCAAATCTACAATGGGGGAAGGTCTATGTTTAGGGTCCATTGTTATTAGGAAAGTGTGCACTGGAAGCAGTTTAATGTTTGGCAATTTTTTCTTCCCTCACCCTGAGCCACACTGTCCCTCTGTTTTTCTTGGGGATCTGTATTTTAGGAGTATTCTTTTCCATAACCCTTCAGTGAGGAAGGACAAAATGGGGAATCTTAGGTTGACAAAATGTCACACAAAAGACAGAGACAAACTGGGTGCTGGCAGGGCACCTGGAATTACAGTTTCTCTATTTGGGACACCACTGAGCCCTGAGTAGGGAGAATCACAAGTTCAAGGCCAGACTGGGGGATAATTTGAGACCTCTCTCAAAAGAAAATGATAAGTGCATGGGTGTCATCCCAGCAGCTTGGGAGGCTGAGGCCAGAAGGAGGATTGTGAGTTCAGAGATATTTAGTGAGGACCTGCCTGAGAATAAAAAGAAAAAGTGACTTGGGATGTGACTCAATGGTTAAGCACTCCTGGGTTCAATCATCCTTGTACCAATAAAGGAATAAATAAATACATGTGTGGATAGATCACCCCCCGGTTCCATCCCCAGTACTGAAGAAAACATGTTTGTTTATGTATGTATGTGTGTTTATATATTAAATTTTATTATGCATATGTATGTGTGTAATGTACATGTGTATATATATATATATTTTCTTTCTTTTCTTTTTTTTTTTACAAATTTGCATTTGTATGTGAGAGAAGGCTCTCACTCACAGAATACACCAAAATTCCTGGTAATTAAAGACCGAAGGTCACCTTTGCTGCACAGACGCGTGCAAGATACTCTTTTCTCCTGCCAGCCCATCTAAATTAGAGAGCAAAACACATACCAAACCAGTCAGCTTTCCCCCAGCCATGGCCTGAAAGTGGGTGCCAGTGGCTTTGGTGACTCTAGATAACCTCAGTTCAATCACATGGTAACAATGATCTATTCAAATGTCTGCTCTATCAACTTTCAATGGTAGTCCAGTGCCTACCATGGTGACCACGGGAGACAGGGAATCACCCTGAATGAGTATGAACAGGGGTATGAACAGGGAGTTAGGAGGAGAGCGTGACTAGCCCCAGTGCACCAGGAACCCCCAGCTGCAATGATGTCCTGCAGCCATAAAGTGTCCCTTTCTCTACCCAGGGGCTCTTCATTTCAGCCTCCTCTAAAATTACAGCCCCTGGGGAAGTCTATGGTGGAGGCATTGTGATAATAAAAATATATCTCAATCTGTAGCCCTTGGTATCCTTGGTGGGTCTGTGGTGTGGGGAAGGCTCTGCCTGGTCACTGGTGACCCTGGCTGAGAAGCCCTTGGTACGAGGACAGATCACAGTCCTGTGGTGGGATTTCTTCCTACTCATCAATGAGAACCTCACAGAAGACTGTGGGACTCCTGAAGTCAGGGTCAAAAGACTCAGTGCAGCATGTCTGTGTAGGATTCCATCAGTGCCAGGAACCAAGTGGTGTGCATCTTCCAGGTAAGTTTTGGAGAAGGAGAGGGGAGAAGGGAGGCCCAGGGGTCCCTGGACTGAGCATGAGTAAACACATGTTAGAGACCATCCATGAGGTCCCTATGTAAAAGGTGGGGCAAATGTCCAATGTCCCTAGCTCCAGCAGGGACCTAATGGAAAGATGAGGCTTTGTGACCAATTCTCCACAGTCACTTTTTGCCCCAAACTTGATGCCTGGGACAGCAGCATCAAAACAAACATTCCTAAACTCAGGGACAACAGGTTAACAAACAGAACTAGAGCCAGTCTCCTCAGACCTCTAATAGTCAGTGTAGGCAGAGGTCATTTGGTTAAAGGAAAGGTTACACTGGGGGACACAGTTCTGAGATCTCCCCACCCTGTCTCAAGGCCTTGTTCCTACCCCTCCCCCTAGGCCATTATGACATCACAAACTGTATGGGAGTCAAGAAGAGAGAATGGGCATGGCACCACACACTGTTGGATAATGTTCCCAGATCAACATGGAGGGAGAACATTGGGGAGCAGAGAAGGCAGGGAAAACTTCATAAGGCTACAAATCAGCATCAAGATCACATCAGAAGAAGAAACAACTGAAGAAGTGTAAGTGCTGCATTTACATGAGTACTAAGGATACAAACTGTCCTGTGAGTCAGGTCTCCAGGCCAGAAGTACTAAGTCTTCTGCCCTTTGGTTGAGCATTTCTCACCTAGGAGTTCTTAGTCTTCTCTGGGTGCTGTTTAATCTCATCTCACACACCATTGCTCAGGGTCTTTTGTGTACTGTGGAAGAGTGCCCCTCTCTCACCAGTGTCCAGTCTTTTCTGGTTCCTATCCTTAATCTCTGCTCCACCATTTCTCAGGGTCTTCTGAATCCTGAGTAAGTTCCCCTCTCTCACCAGTGCTCAGTCTCCTCTGGGCATTGTGGGTGGACATCCTTCACATACCAGTGCTCACAAAAACTTTGTAGATTAGCTTTGTAATTTTTGTTACTCTCAGAATAGTTTGATAGAACTTAGTTTTTAAAAACCCATGCAGTTTTCCAAAATTGCATTTTTAATATTTTATGAATTATTACAATAGTTTCACTTTTGGAAAATTTCACTAAATTTTATGAGTATTTCAGGATATTACTCAGTAATAGATTAATAATTCACTTTTTAAAGGGTGAATTTGTCTTTGGCATTTTGTATACTTCTACTCTCTTAGTATTTTACTATTTGTTTGAAGTGTATATTTCTATATGTATTTTCTTCCTTAAAAAGGAAATGAGTGGGCCAACTATGTTTAAACAAAAAATGACAAGTTATTTATGTATGCTTGAAAAGATTATAGTATTTTTTAAAGAGTTTATGTTGTTATTTCCCTCTTAATTGTCCCCACCCCTCCTCTCTTTGTCAAACTACATTTACTGCTCTTTGACATAATCACAAAATGAATGGCTATGACAAAAACATTCATGAGTATTTGAAATGCAAAAGGAAAGTCAAGGAACATCAAAAATCCACTTTTGTCTGGAAATACTCTGAGTGCTTTAAATTTTGCCTCTACTTATTTAAAGGAAGCAAAGAAAATGTTATCTTCTCACAGGTCAGTAGGAAATTCTGATTACTGCCAGGTGCATTGATGAATGCCTGCAATCCCAATGGTTTGGGAGACAGAGACAGAATGATTGCAAATTTAAGAACAGCCTCAGCAAGTTAGCAAAGCTCTTAAACATTTTAGCAAGAACCTGACTCAAAATAATAGCTCACCTTTAAAGTGGTCCTGGGTTAAATCTCCAGTACCAAAAAAAGAAGGAAAGAAAGAAACAAAAGAAAGAGAAAAGAAATTCTGATTTTTCCAAGAGATAATACAATCAATTTTGTTGCTTTTGCTATTTATTTATTTTATTGCATAGTAAATACACATGGGGCTTCAAGTAAGTGAGGGTCAATTCAGTTTGAGTCTTTATACTGTGAGCTGATCTTTAGCCTTCTGAAAATTCTACTCTTCTTTCATGGCCAATGAAAATCAGAAGTCTAGGAATTACAATATAGTTATTTTCATTAATGATAAAAAATTGGCCTGTTTAGAATCATGTGACATTTAGTTAGTTGAGTTTAAGAGATTGTTTATTTCATTTCATACCAACTCCACAATTCTGATTGTATATCAGCAACCTATTTGGACAAGCATGCTAGTTCATGATCTTCTCAGTAGCAGGAGAGTAAAGTATTGGGTGAACTACAAGTGGCAATTTGCAAAGCTACAGGATAAACAAATGTATATCTCTATCCTTTACCAAATTATGTCTCAGTCTTAGCATCTGAAACATAAATCAGAAAGTTACCTTCCATCATATGAATTACCAAAAATTATAGAAAATTAGTTGTACTTATTTCTTAAAGTTAGGCGATTAATAGTAAAATTGATAATAAATAAAATGGTGTTAGCACTGTTCC